>NC_135812.1:81119403-81324312 GCF_964213995.1 Mustelus asterias | reverse complement strand
TTTTAAAGACCTTTATAATAGAAAGCATTTCTGTATTTTGTTAGAGTTTTTTTTACTCGCAGGCATCATATTTGCTGTTGCGATTTACGTAGCGAAACCCCAATCCCACCCCTCATTATTGCAATTTAGCATTGAGAAACTGAAAGTGATTCTGCCCCAATTCTTCTCTGGCGCAAATATTATTCAACATTGAAAACTGTCTTGAACTTCCATGCTATTATATTTAACAATCAATTGTTTGTATTCAAATATGTTCAATGTGCAAAGCTGTGAAACATCCTGCGGGTGTTTTCTTACTTGTTTAGATTTCTATTATACCCCGAGGTACTAAAAGTTGGGATCAGAACATGTACATAATGAAAAAGATGGCAAGTAGATAAGTATGCATTATGTGCGTTTTAGATTGTATGTTGGGTTTATATACACAGGTTATATAAATAATTCAACAGGTGAGAACTAGGCTTGATATTGGACTTTTCCTCTTGCTCAACATCAGCTCAGGTGGATAGAATAAAAATCTTCAACTTGTGTTTACGCCGTGCACGTTACCTGAAAGTCAGCCCCAAAACTGTGCCCATTTTATTGTTGTTAAATCATGTCCGATCATCTTCCCATTCTTATTAAAATACGCCCAAATTTAAAATGAGAGTAAATCTGTGTGAACAACTGGGCCCCAAGGTAAACTCTGAATCCACACCAGTAAATCAAACTTGGTAATACTGTCATTCCAATAAAAAAAACTCGTACTTCCTGCAGCAGATAAATCATTAAATGACTTTTATATTTCACTTTTTAAAAAATGAATTATAAAACCAAGATGTCCTTTGCATATGACCTTTAACGTAGAACATTCTGGTCCACATTCCAAATGAAATAAGCTGTCTTTTCCAATAGATTTTCATGCAGGAAAATGTTGCAAAGATTAAGTGGCTGGAGACAAAGATTTATCAGGACTATTAATAACATCTTCTGTCAGCTGGCCGATACCAGGAGAATAAAATTTTCCACTGTATTTGTCGAGAGTACATTTAATTAAAAAAGTTATTTATTCCCACCCAGCTTTATTACTGAAGGCTTAGATGAAGCCACGCCAATGATTTTGTTTTTACATATTTGCATTTTGGACTGTCTGCTTCATGTTACTAGGTGTTAAATCTGTTTTCATTAACGTGATCAGCCACCATTCCAGCAGTTAAATTAGCTACTGTATAATAATAATAATGGTTGCAAGGTTAGAATCTAGTTGCGATGCGAATCACAACAGCAAATATGATACCTGCAAGTAAAAAACTATCAGTGACAAAATACAGAAATGCTTTCAATTGTAAAGGTCTTTAAAAGGAATGTTTCCTTAGTAATTGACAGCTAGATATTTCTTCCAGTGCTTCATTTGCATTCCTCTGTGGCACATTTCAAAAATGCATTTATGGTGACGTGCTTTTTGTAATAGAATATATGCAATTCCTTAAAATGAGTAGCTGTGTCTGAAAGTGGGCCACTAATTTGGCTTTATTTGCAGTGTGTATATGGAGGAAGGGACAATTTTACATGTTAAGGTTTAGACAATTATCTGTGTGTGTTAAACTTTAAGCATATCAGATGCATTGGATGTATTGTAAACTAGCTTTGGCTGGTACTTTCATTAGCAGTGTTTCCAGATTCAGATCCAAGTGTTTTGTAGACTGCATTTGATTTCTGTACATTTACTTGATGCTTTTCATTTTTTTCCCCTGTATTCCCATAAAATGCACTGAACTAATGAAGTTAAACGATTTGGCTAAACAAATTTGGCTACAAAAAAGTCACATCCAAGGAGGATTGGTGAATGCCATAAATCCCAAAACGTTTACTTCCACAATGCGGGGACACCACTGAAAATTGCAAGTTTGGTCATTTCTGGTTACATCCACATGAAGAATACACATTCTTCATCACACACTCTGTCATGTTAAAATTATCATGGCTTGTAAATCGTCTCTTAACGAGACAGCAAGATATCTCTGTCACACAGACACTGTCGGCATCCTTCCATCTATGTAAAATGAGGCAGTAAATCAAACCCACTGGAGATGTGAAAGCTTCACATGGTGCACTTTTACTGATGGCCGAAGAGAGCAACCTTTGAGAGGCAGGTTCTACCACACGGGCTGCAAATAAAATGGCTCTCAGGTGTCATTGTGAATTGTGGTTTTTGAAGATGGCATCTTTTGCTAATCTGTGTAGCCATCGATCGTTATAGCGGCAGACTCTGGCACACAGGTGGTGTTGTCATTTCCCTCTGTCATTGGCCAATGTCTCTTACAGACTCACTCACTGAATCCCTGTCGATGATGATCCTTCACTAACTAGCTTTCTGGAGTATGACAATGATAGCAGTGGATGGTTACCTCATGCTGTAGGATGATTTTGGAGCCAATCTTCTTTCAGTCTTGCACGTAATTACAGAACGAAATGTTACAACCATGCACCTCAAACTCAACCAGAATTCTTTCCCTTTTCTCAACTATAGTGTCTCTTTACATGTGTTTCAATGGAACCCCAATAAATTCCCTCTATCTGTATATAATTGATGTACATTCTTTTATTCATTCATGGATGTGGGCATCACTGGCTTAGGCCAGCATTTATTACCCATCCCTAAGGCAATTCTATTCCTTTTCCCTATAAATTCCCTCTGTCCAATTAATATCAGACTATCTGAAATCACGTATGATTATTTTTCTGTTTTTGCACTCATTCTTCCTCCATCTCCCTTCCACTATTAGGTGGCCTATCAATTAAACCTTTAAGTGTGATGGATCCTTTATCTCAACCTATATAGATTCCATTTTTCTCTTGAAGATAGCTGAGTCATTGGCCGGAATTCTCCAGCCGTTCACGCCAACAGTATTCACCAATCCTGCTGCAGTAAACAGAGATGTGGCTGAGAGGCAAATTCTCTGTTCTTGCTTGCAGCGCCAGTGGGGCTTGAATGGCTGGAGAATTCCAACCATTTTTTTTTTACAGCCATGTATCTCAATCAATATGGCTACTTCACTTCTCCATTTCCTTTCTCTATCTTTTCTGAATACGTTGTAAAGTTCAGCGTACAATTCCCACACCGTGGGCAGAAACTTATGAAAATTTGACAGAGTGTCAGTTCTGGTGAGAAAACGGGTGTGGAAGTCTCCAGTTTTCTCTCCAGATCTTGTCACTATTACTGCCAAAGGAAAAAGGGTGGGCCTGGTTTGTACCATCACTCTGGCGGAGCGGGACTCTGAAGAGCCGGAAACCGGCTCCACTGAGGTCGGTGTCCTTGATCACAGGAAGATTAATTAATCTCCCCTCCTCCACCACATAGGGGAGGTCACAGATACCCGACTCTTGATCATCCAGAGCATCCCCATTACCCTCCCAATCAACCATCGACTGTCTTCCAATCCTCTACCCCTGCGATCATCGCTGGAATCCCCCCACATCATCAGCATTGCCCCCTTCCTAACCCCGCCCCCCCAACCCCTTCCCCACATAGTGTCGGCAGCACCATCATTCTCTTGTGTCTGCTCTGCCCCACCATAAATAGATGAGATTCCGCATGTATGATTCCCCTAGGGCCTGACCCTGGCACTTCCCCCAGCACAAGTTGGCACTGTTGGATTGATATTACAATTAGATTTCCAAAAAGCGTTCGATAAGGTACTGCACAAAAAGGGAACTTAATAACATAAGAACCCATGGGGTTGGGGGTAGTATATTAGCATGGATAGAATATTGGACAACTGATAGAGGACAGAGAGTTGCAATAAGAGATACATTTTCAGGATGGGAGCCTGTAACTAGTGCCACAAGGATCAGTGCTGGAGCCACAATTATTTACAATATATGTTAATGAC
The DNA here is from genome assembly GCF_964213995.1 of Mustelus asterias. Lineage (NCBI taxonomy): Eukaryota > Metazoa > Chordata > Chondrichthyes > Carcharhiniformes > Triakidae > Mustelus > Mustelus asterias. The sequence continues at coordinate 81,320,440 of NC_135812.1, read as the reverse complement.
CTCGATGAGGAAAGTGAATGTACTATTGCCAGGTTTGTGAGTGACACAAAAATAGGTGGGAAGGCAAGTGGTGAGGATGAGACAAATGCCGGAATTCTACCGCCCTGCCCACCACGGGAATCGGAGGGGGTGAGGGGTAGACAATGGGAAGGTCCGTTGACCTCGGGTGGATTTTCCAGTCTCTGGTTGACCGAGGCCATAAAACCCTGCCCAAAGAGTTTACAGAGGGATACAGATAGGTTAGGTGAGTGGGCAATAACTTGGCAGATGGAACATAATGTAGGAAAATGTGAAGTTATGCACTGTGGTAGGAGGAATAAAGGAACTGCATAGCATTTAAATGGAGAAAGACTGCAGAAAGCTGCGGCACAGTGGGATTTGGAGGTCCTTGTGCATAAATCACAAAAAGCTAGCATGCAAATTCAGCAGGTAATTGGGAAGGCAAATGGAATGTTGGCCTTTATTTTAAAGGGAATGGAGTATTAAAGTAGAGAAGTCTTGCTAAACTACACAAGGCACTAGTTAAACCACACCGGGAATACTGTGAGCAGTTTTGGTCCCCTAAGAAAAGATATACTGGCATTGGAGGCAATGTATAGAAGGTTCACTGGGTTGATCCTGGGAATGGAGGGATTTTCTTATGAAGAGAGGTTAAGTAGATTGGGCCTGTACTCATTGGAGTTTAGAAGAATCAGAGGTGACCTTATTGCTATATGTGAAATTCTCAGGAGGCTTGACAGGGTAGATGCTGAGAGGAAATTTCCTCTTGTGCAAGAGTCTCGGACCAGAGGGCATAATCTCAGATTAAGGGTTGTCCAGTTAAAACAAGAGATGGAGGAATTTCTTCTCTCAGAGGTTAGTGATTCTGTGGAATTCTTTACCACAGAGAGCTGTTGAAGATTAATCATTAAGTATGTCCAAGGCTATGATAGACAGATTTTTAATCAGTAAGGGAATCAAGGGTTATGGGGATTGAAGAAGGGAAAGGGTTAATGTTTTTTGTACTTAATGTATTTTGTATCTGAAGGGAAAGGGTTAATGTATTTTGTACCCAAAAGGTTGAACTTTGTACTTAGAATGTATCACAAGCATAACCCTTCATTGTGGCTAATCTCCTGCTTTCCCTCAGGTTTATACTGCTTTTGACATGAATAAAAGTTATTCTTGTTTGTACTGCCTCTGACATTGATACCAGTTAACTTTTATTGTGATAACAATAGATAGTCAATGTAAATGTGAATGTGTTTGTGAAGTCTTACGTTTCCTACAAGTTTGTGTGTGGTTTGCGGAAGACAAGCGATTCCATGGTGTGGAGCGCGATATCAACCGTTTGAAGAGGAACTCCCGCTGAGGCAGCTGGACGAACGTCGGAACTTCAAAGGGGAACCGCGAGAAGAACAGGAAACAGAAGACCTGCGCTTCGTGTGCTGAGGATGCCAGATACACTGGTTTATGGTCAAGAAGCTATCAATGTATTTTTTGTAGTTGGTCTGGAAGCTTGCTTCGTGACCAGCAGTTGTAAATTGTATTTCGGAGTCGTGACTGGTCTGGAGTTAATTCGTGACCAGTATTAGAAACCATGCTTTATATATCCCCACTTTTCTGTGCTCAGAGAGAACTTTGGCTTCCGCTTTCAAGGGGTCAAGTTCTCCCGCAAGCTTGTGAGAATAAAGCCTGACTGTATTTTGACTCAGACTTCAGAGGTATTTTTACCGACTTCAGGGATAAAATGGGAAAATGGAGTTGAGGATTATATTAGATCAGCCATGACCTAACTGAATGGTAGAGCAGACTCAATGGGCTGAACGACCTATTTACCTTCCTACATCTTACAGTCTTTCTGTAGCCATACTCAGTAATACTGGCCAGGTCTGGTTCCTCAAAATGCACAATTGCCTGAAGTTATTCTGTTTTATTGCAGTCAGTATATGCATTGCAGTGTAGATATTTTAACTAATTTTTAAATAGGATTTCCTCACTTTTTATGTGCAACCATCTTTTTAAACTCCTGTTCCATAACTCTATACATTGTCTTGCCATCAATATTCTCCCTTACTTTATTCTTTTTCATGTTCCCTTGCCCTGTTCTGTTAACACTTAAGACTGTTTCACGTAGATGGCACTTCCCCATCCCCACTATTAGTTTAGTACTAGTTTAAAATCTCTGCCAATGTCTGGTGTCATTGTCAAGGCTCTTGTAATATCTGGACCTTGCTTAACCAAATGTTGCAGGGGTTACACACAAAAGGAATCAATCCCTATATTTAATATAGTAAAATAAAAATACTAAGCCACCTTTCAATGGAAATTATTTGGAAATATTGTCATTTTGTGTTCATTTCTGCCAAAAATATATTAAAACCCTGCTTTTAATGGTACTTCCTTTGCTTTCCGTTTGGGTCTCAGCCTTATATTTATCCTGGATGCTTGACGTTAAACAGCATTGTCTGTCTGAGGGTCAATGTTCGGTTTAAAACATTCAAATTCAAGTCTAGCATCTAATTAGAATTGCAGGTAAACATGTCACTTACCATAAAAGTCAATTATGTGTGCAGCTGATAGCGGCAATTTGGTCTGAGGAATGGAACCATTACGACTACACTTTTATTTTCTGATAGGTGTTGAAAACTATCCTAAAACAGCTGCTACCATCATCGTAAAATATACAGAGGATATTCTCCAGAAAAAAATCACAGAATTTAGAGCAGAGGTTTATCAGCTATTCACCTGGGGCTGTCTATTCTGATCCCATTTACATGCCCTTTCTATCATTCATATATCTTTCCTTTTTCGTGACAACTCAAGGTAATTACACCATCTTGATAGTCATTTGCGGCAAAGCAGGTTCGAAAAACCAGCTGTCAATAAATATCCAATTTTCAGTCGTTCTTCTGGTAATAATAATGACTCAATTCCCTCAATTTAAAAAAACTCTCTTTAAAACTATTCACAGTCCTAAAAATATCTTAGAAATGTCTTGAATTTTTGAGACCCTTTGTATTGCAAAAGCATCATTTTTTAAACATTTTTTTCTTTGGCTGGAACACTCTTTCTTCATGACTATCTAGAACAGCAAAGATTCACAACCCTTTGAGTGAAGACATTTCTGCTTACCTCAGTCCCAAATGATTCACCCCGATCCTGAAATTGAGCACCATTGTTCTAGATTCCCCAGCCAAGGGAAACAACCTCTCAGTATCTGTCCTGTCCAGCCCCTTCACCAACTTGAATGTTTCAATGAGATCACCTCTCATTCTTCAAAAGTCCAGAGAATATGGTAAGAATGTGGTTGGGACTTGGCCAACATTGTCTCCCTCATACGCTGCAGGAAAGGATGTCCCGAGGCGTGGTACATCGGTGAGACCATGCAGACGCTATGACAATGGATGAACGGACACTGCGCAACAAATCGCCAGGCAGGAGTGTTCCCTTCCAGTCGGGGAGCACTTCAGCAGTCAAGGACATTCAGCCTCCAATCTTCGGGTATGTGTTCTCCAAAGCTGCCTTCAAGACACACGATAACGCAGACACACACAGGTTGATTTGTAGTTCTCCTTTAAGAACTCTTTCTTTGCAGCAATGAGATCTCCAGGTGGGTTTACCAAATCACAAACAGCTTTGATGAGAGAGTTTCAGACAAGAGATGGGAGAAAGAGATGTTGCCCTTGTGGCAACTACAATAAATCTGTTTTTTTAAAATAAATTATTTTTATTGGTTTCCAAAAGTGATGAGGAACAGATAAACAAAGTGCAATACCATGCAATGACGCAACTCCCCCCACACCCATAACCAAACAAAAACAATGCAGTAAAACAATAAAATTAACAGTCAACTGTAATCAACTTACACCCAAGGGTTGGATCACGTGACATTTCTCTGAGTGTTCCATAGGCTCTGTGTCTCTATAAGAGGCTTGTGTTATTCACAATTGCAACATAACAGCTGCTGTAAGCCTCTCGCCTTTGCTTCGGAGAAAATGTTATTTAGAAAACAATGTCAATACATACATCTATCTAGCAATGACATTACAAATTAATATTCTACATAACACATTTTCATAACAGCTAAAAGCTCTCACAATATGAGCTGACTTACGCCCATATTCAATTTTTTCCCTTTTCAATCAATTTTTGTGGCCCTTTGCTGGTTTCTAAAACATTTCCAATCCTCAGACTTACTATTATTCTTTGCAACATTATAAGCCTTGTCTTTTAATGCAATATGATTCTTAACCTCTGTGGTAAGACACAAACAGATCTTTCTCACTGTGTTTTTGTATTTCAATGGAATGCATATTTGTTGAACATTTTGAATTGTTCCTTTAAAATTTTGCATTCTTTATTTACCGTCATGCCCTTTACTCTATTTGCCCAATCAACAATAGCCAGCTTTTCTCTGATACCTATATAATTGGCCCGGTTTACATTTAACAGTCTTGGAGGTGATTCTCCCAAAAGTGCTGAATTGGTGGGAAAACTGTTCTAGATCACGATTGTTTTCTCAGTTCAAGTTCACACCTGAATCTCCCCATTCTTTGCACTGCAGAGGTCCCAATCGTGAATCTCATTAAAAACCCAGGGGGGCGAGGTCGATTTGCGCCAGAGTTTGACAGTTCTGGAACTCTGCGCATGTGCAGCGGTCCCAGTCTGTCAGTCTCCCCGTTTGCTGGCCAGCTCAATCGCTGGCCAGCCCACGACCCCAGCAGTGCTGCCCCTCCAGCACCCCCCCCCCCCCCCCACCAAACCCCAATCGCAGCCCTCACAACAATTCCCAGGCCAGCCCTGATTCCCCCCGCCCTGGAGCGCCCACATGTCCAGCCCACCCGCCCCAGCAGTGGCAATCTTCCCACCCCCTTCACCCCGGCAGACCCCCCCCCCCCCGGCAAACACACCTCCCCCAAGCCCGCCTAAATCGCTGCCCTTTCTCCAGCCCAGACCGATCACCATGCAGAGTGGCAGCAGTAACCCCCACCCCCACTGATCACCCCTAGGCCCTGCCCACAGTAGCCCCACCCTCTTGGTACTGCCCGATGCCTGATGGGAAGTGAAAAGGTGCCCCCTGGACATGGGCATTTTGCCCCTTGGTCAGTGCCGGGGGCACAGGCTGGTACTGCCAGAGTGCCCATGCCCAGAGGGCACCATCTCCCCACCACCCAACCCCCTGGGGGGCCCCCGATTACCTCCCCTTCATTCCGGCGGGGTCTCCCTGTTAGTTCCCCGAATGTGGGGAGCTACTCTAAACCCCGCCGGAATGAAGCACTCCTGGTGGGGTGGGAGATCCAATCGGGCCCAGCAAGTTCCCGATAATCGTATGCTGAACATATTTAAACTACATTAAAGAAAAGATTCGAATGACTTACCTCTCTTCCGCCGGTTTCCAGCGTGGTCTGGTCTCCGACTGTTCTCCGGCTCTGGGAGATGCGCATGCGTTCCCGGTGCATGCACAAATCTCGGGAAAAGGCCGGCAATGCACATCTCCCTGCCCGACCCGCCAGAAAAGTTGCGGGTTGCGATGGGAGAATCACCCCCCTTGTTTCTGATTGGTGTATGTCATTTTCAAACTTAATATGGAATGCAGTTGTATTGTGATCACGGTTTCCAAATTGGTCTTTTATTATGACATTACTAATTTATCCTGCTTCATTGCAAAATACTAGACCAAAAATAACTATATCCCTCGTTGGCTCCACAACATATTGCTCCAGGAAATTGTCACAAAAGCATGCTACAAACCCATCTTCCAGACAACCTTTGCCAATTTGATAGGTCATATCTGGATGAAAATTCAACTTCCCCACAAGCGTGACATTGCCTTTGTTACAAGCTCCAATGATTTCTTGTTTAATACTCTGTCCAATGGTATAACTATCATCATGTCCTTGCTTTTACATTCAATGTCTTTATGTACTAAACCCTGAAGCCTATTTGCATTTTGTACTTGCATTCTCACCATTACACATCTGTGGATGCAAAATTAAGACTCCGAGTATCACTGGAGACAACACTGTGCAAGCTGAATAACCCTCCTGGAGTGCATGCTGCATCATCACACGCTTCCACTGTGACCCATGCAGCACACTATCTTGACAAGGGTGTGCCGCTGTATGCTCTGGATGTTTCTAAACATGTGCTATCATGGCGTCATTCAGCTCTACCAGTTGATGTGACACCCATGTGCCAAATCTGAACCATGCAGCTTCATTAGACTAATTCATTTGACACTCACCAAAGTTCAAGCATTCATCTATAAGGATTATTTAAAAGGCCAGACACCGATTTGCAGGCAAGGTCATTTTGAATAACCTTGGTTACTGCAAAGTCTTTGGAAAAATTCAGGATTCTTTTTGATGATTTTGTGGTGAGTTGCTGAATTTCACAGTGTGTGTTGCTGCGGTGTTATTGGGAAAGGGACAGGATTAATCAACACCTGCAAAGGCGAGGATTGATCAGGGATAGTAAGGATGGAATTGTTGGTGGAAAATCCTGACTAACTAATTTAATTGAGTTTTTTGAAGCGGTAACTGAATATACTGATGAGGGTAACACAGTTGATGTTGTTTATATGGACGTCAGTAAAAGCCTTTAACAAGGTCCACGTGGGAGGCTGGTCCAAAAGGTTGGAGCCCATGGAATCCAAGGCAAGATGGCAAATTGGATCCAAAATTGGCTTGTTAATAGGAGAGAAAGGGTGAGGGTGGAGGGTTGCTTTTGTGACCAATGGTGTACCACAGGGATCGGTGCTGGGACCTTTGCTGTTTGTTATCTACATTAACAACTTGGATGCAAATGTAGAAGGTACAATTAGTAAATTTAATAAGATGACACGAAAATTGGAGGTGTTGTTGATAGTGTCTTAGGCAACAGACTGATATTGATCAGCTGGTAAATTGGGCAGAGTAATGGCAGATGGAATTTAATCCTGATAAGTGTAAGGTGATGCATTTTGGAAGGTCTACTAAGGGGAGGAAATACACATGAACGGTAGTTCCCTAGGGATTATTGAGGAACAAAGGGACCTTGGTGTACAAGTCCATAGATCCCTGAAGGTGGCAGCACATAGAGATAAGGTGATGAACGAGGCATACGGAATGCTTGTCTTCATTAGCCGGGACATAAAATATAGGAGCAGAGAGGTAAATCTTTCTAAAACATTAGTTAGGCCATGGATGGAGTATTGTGTGTAGTTCTGGTTGCCACACTATTGGAAGGATGTGATTGCAGTGGAGGGTGCAGAGGAAATTCACCAGGATGTTGCCTAGGATGGAAAGTTTCAGCTATGAGAAGTGACTGGATAAGCTGGGTTTGTTTTCCCTGGAGCAGAGAAGGCTGAGAGGGGGTCTGACAGAAGTATACAAAATTATGAGAGGCATAGATAGGGTAGATTGTAAGAATCTTTTTCCCATGCAAAAGTGTCTAAGACCGGAGGACATAGCTTTAAGCTGAAGAATGAGAGGGTCAGATGGGATCCGAGGAAAGATTTTTTCACCCAGAGGGCAGTGGAAATATGGAATGTGCTGCCCGAGAGGGTGGTGGAGGCAGGTATTCTTGCAGCTTTGAAGAAGCATCTTGACAAGCACTTAAATTGTCAAGGCACAGTAGGCTATGATCCAAGTGCTGCTAAATGGGATTAATCTTGATTGGTATTAGATGGTCTGATGGCCTTATGACTGAACAAGTGGCAGTTCTCGGGTTTCTGAAAGCAGAAAATCAAAAGGGGAATAATGGTATGAGGGAGGATGGTTGGGAAGTAAAAAGTTAATGGGCATCTGCAGCTTGCTCATCATGCCAGATAGCAGGATGAAGGTGAGTCGGCCGTAAAGCAGGTTTATACTATAATCCTCAATGTTCTCAGTAACACTGGGTGTCACAGGTTCTGTAGTGGCTGACAGGCTCTCCAATGTGAAGAACTATCTCCTTCACAGGGATAGGAGATGCAAATGTATTTGTCCTCTCTTTTGTGTGTCCTGCAAGAAAGGGGGAAGAACATCAGTTAGTGTGTTGTACTGTGTTTGTCTGATGTGTCTACCATAGCTGAAGGTATCTAGAGATAGTCAAGGTGGATATAAAGTAGTCCGTGTTGGTAGGTGTGTGAGGGCGAGATGAATTACTTGGATGGTAATTCCGAGTCTAGAGTGCCTGGGACTAGTGCTGGATCCATAATGGCGGGTGTGGTTCATTGAGATGAGGCTGTGTCATATTATGTACGTAATATGGGTTAGAAACATAAAATAGAATCATGTAATGCTTTGGCTTCAATTAATTAAACAGTGCAGAGAGAGGCTATTTGGCCCATCAGGCCTGCACTGACAATAATCCCACCCCATCCCGTAACCTCATGTATTTACCCTGCTAATCTCCCTGACACGAAGGGGCAATTTAACATGGCCAATCAACCCAACCCACACATCTTTGGAATATGGGTGGAAACTAGAGCACCCAGAGGAAATCCATGCAGACACGGGGAGAACATACAATCTCTGCTCAGACAGTGACCCAAGGCTGGAATTGAACCCAGATCCCTGGTGCTGTGAGGCAGCAGTGCGAACCACTGTGCCACCATGCCGTAGGCCTTAAAAGGTTTACCTCTTATCTTCAAACTACAACCCCTTGTTCTGGACTCCACCACCATCGGGAACATTCTTTCTGAATCCACTCTGTCTAATCTTTAGAATTTTCTAAGTTTTATAAGGTTCTTTATATTGCAGTGGTGGTGGCTCATTGATGAGCTTGTGTGTTTAAATACAAACACATTTATTGGTCGGCTTTAACTATTTATAGTTTCAATATGGCCTTATATGGTGTAGCTTCCATCATGCAGACATGCTGCTTACAGAGTTCTGTTCTAGACCATGATATGACCATGTGACTACATATACCACATTGTGGGTGGTGCCACTCTCTAGCCCCATGTTAACCCTTGCTCTGCCGAACATTTTACATTATAATGTATGCAGGCACATATCATCACAGGCTCATGGAACTGTGGGTAGGAGTTGTCATCTAAAGACGCAGTCACTAACCTTGACCACCTACATAAGGTCATTAAACTTCTTCTGTCGCTACTGCCAGATTCTTGGATGCAGACACTTGGAATTGGCTTCCCTTTGGCATGTGCTCCCAAGGACTTTCCTTGAGGGTCTTTTGGCTCTTCCTTGAACTACAAGATCTTTCCTTGCGTCCATCTCTACTATTAGAGACTCTGTGATCCTGGAGCCCTCTCTCTTCCGCAGTGTTCGATTTTCTTGTTTATAATTGCAGCAACAGTATTCAGCAACAGCCTCCAGTAATTCAGTGTAGCTTCCTTTCAAGAACAGAAGGTGTCTGCACCATGTGCTCTTAGCAAAAGCAGCCAGCAGACACTCAATCCGATGTGGCTGCGCGTGCAGAGTTTTGAGGCATTTTAGCGTGTCAGTCAGGACGAGCAGCTGGGGTGCCAATAAGCACACCCATTCTCCACTATCTCAGGAGGCACAAGACAAACGAACAATGTAATAGCTTAATGAAGGAATGGGAAAGGCCATTGTGACATTGTCTGATGGTCATAAACTACATCAATGTAGAATATACATTACTTACTATCTCCAGAGAGACAATACCCTGTCTCTGCATTGCAATTACTGTATTGGAATACTATTATCAGCCCACTGGAGGCCATTGTACCAAGGCCTTTGCTTACTTAATACCATTAAGTTGTAACTGATAATGAAAACATATATAAACCTCAGTGGAGAAGCATCTGGACGATGCAGCCTTGGTTCTCCACATGTGTAATAAAGACAGCATTTGACTATTGCAGCTGGACTCCGATGTTGAAATTTTATAGCAGAGTATTGCTCGGAACTTGCACGACAATCAGCTAAATGATGCAACAGTCCCAAATTTCCATGGTATTTGCCTCTCTGGGGACTGGCATGTTGCGATACACGACCACCAGGCCCGAATAATTTTTAACCCTATGGGCGAAATCTTACCAGAATTTGGCAGAGCGTTGGTTCTGGCATAAAAACGGCATGTTTCGCTGCCAGTTTTCTCTCCAGATTCTACCACACTCTGTCACAAAAAAAACAGGTGGGCATGTTTCACACTGTCATGTTGAGGAGGGGGGCCTCAACATGCTGGCAAAGTCTGGCTGCACTGAGATCAGGGCTGCATGTTTAAAGGACCAGAAAGAAACCTCCCATAACACACCATGGAGGTCTCAGGAGCTTCCCTTTACCCCGCCTCTGCAGTGATCAAAGCCGCTAATCTTCCCACCCTCCCCCCACCCCCCACTCCCACCAACAATCAATGCTGGAATCCCCCACTTCACCCCCGAACATCGGACCCCCCATCCCCCACTCACACAGTCAACACCAGCAGCCACCACCCCTGGGTGAACCTGGTGTAAACTGCACCGATGTGACGTCACGTTAGTGTGGTTTGAAAATACACTTTGGGCTCAGTATATAGTGGAGTGGGGGCGGGGGGGGAGGGGGGGTGTCTTTAATCAAACATATTGAAATGTATTTAAATCAGGTACATGTCCACAATGGCGTGAACCTGATTACATCGCTGGCAAGGGGTGGCAAAAATCACAAGTTGCAATCTCCCTGGCGAGATTGGCAACTTTTGGGTTTCGCCGGATCATGAGCCCCTGCCGCGGATGGGTGATCGCAGGCTCAAGTTCGTCCGCAATCTCTCTGGACCCATATTCCTGCTTCTACATTGTTAAATAAGAATCTCACTCCTTCACTGTTCATTTTCCAGAAATGTATCACTTTTTATTTATCTACATTCAGTAGCAACTGATATTTCCTTCCTCTACCATTCATTCTGAAATCTCCCTGTATTTTTGCTATTCCCCTGGTGCTGCAGGAAGCTTCAATATCATTCTACTTTTGTCTAAATCCAAACCACCTATACAACTACAAAAAACAAATAGATTACAGCAATTATCCTGAGAGCATACGGGTACCGGCATCGCTCCAATTGAATGATTTTGATGAGTTGGTTTCATTTCATTTTACAAGATTGCATACTGCTAATAGGGCTTCCAAACTATGCAATTTTCCAATAAGGACTGGTTGATCTGTGGCGTTGGGTCTTGCGCAATTCCCCGTCAATATTTAACCCAATTCAGAATTCAAAATATATTACAAAAGACACAGGAAATGTTACAATATTTGCACATTGGCAATGTGCATTCGTGGCTTTTTCTTCCTGCTCTCGGCTATATCATTACATCAAGATACACAATACAGTAATGCTGCTTTTAAAAAGAAAAGTAGACGAATGAAATTTCAGAAGCATCAGTTTCTCAATCACAGAAAGGCAGTGGATTGCTTTTGTCGTTGCGGTTTTTGCAGCCCTTTCAAGTCTAATCTGGGTGAAGCTCCCGTTAGCAAATATTATTTTTCCTTATTTCTTACAAGGAAAAGTCCATTATATTAGAGTTTGGTGATATTCTGCCAGGAAAGGGCACAGGATGATAAGACAGCAATACCAAATAGATCAGAGTGAATGAATCATCTGGCCTGCAATTTTTTTTCCCCCTCCCTGCATCAGTCCTCAAATTAGAATTGTACTGGGCCTTTCTGAAAGCAACTGACATGAGCAGTTATTGGACTGGCCTGAGTTTTGACAGATCCACAGTTCAGAAAAGCAATAATGGAGTTTCCATTTGCAGGCTTGGCATTATGAAAGTCTCCAGCGCTTTGAGGGAGAACTTATTTCTGGAGCGATGCTTACTTATGAAGAAAATGTCAAATTTAGTTGAATTTAGTTCGTCAAGTAAGTGTTTATTTGGTTAAGTCAGTTTTTCTTAAATGAGTACTGGGGCTCAAATTGGTATCACATTGGCACCCATTGTTGCTGTGCCTCAGGTGACAGTTCTCCACATTATAGGACATGGAGGTCTTGTAAGCAGCCTGTAACTCAAACACTTACAGCCTGTGCTCCTACTGTGCATCAAGCTCATCAAGGCCCTCAGTTTGATATTTGCAGGGTCCATTCAGGACAGCACTGGTATGATGTTGAAATGAATTTCCTTTATTGAACCGAACTTGAAATTAAATCATTACAAAAGTGAAAAGAAAGAGAAAAGCTGGAGAGAGAGACTGGCTTTTTCACTGCCAGGCCCCTGTACTGATCTTGAACACACTGAATTCAAAAACAAAGCCTAATTGCAAACACAAAGCTTAAGCTACAATATATGTCATTCGTCATCTTGTTATTGAAATTGTTTTGCATGTGCTGTCTCCAACTTGGAGAAACAGACCTTGCAGATGTTGTTTATGAAAAGCTTGTTTGGTTTATGAAAAATCTGTTTTGCTTGCATTGTACCCTTCAAAAATGCCGCCAATTTCTACCTAACCCAGCATGCCTTCTGAGTTTTGAAATGTAGTCAAGTTAATTTTTTAAGCTTAGCAAAGTTACTTACATAGGCAGAAATATCATAAATGAAGTCTTTGCCTAAATGAAGCAAACCATTCACAGGATCCCACAACAACATTAATCATAGAATACAATCCCTTCAGTGCAGAAGGAGGCCATTCAGCCCATCGAGTCTGCACCTACTCTCATACAGAGCATATGACTAAGGCCCTATTCCCGTAACACAACGTATTTACACCACTAATCTACACATCTTTGGACACTAGGGGACAATTTAGTGTGGCCAATCCACCTAACTTGCACATCTTTAGATTGTGGGAGGAAACCGGAGCACCCGGAGGAAACCCGCGCAGCCATGGGGAGAATGTACAAACTCCACACAGATAAATTCCACACAGAGAGCTATCCAAGGCTGGAATCGAACTCGGGTCACTGGTGCTATGAGGCAGCAGTGCTAACCACTGTGCCGTCACATAATACTTTTGGAATACCTGAATAACATCTCTAAGGGTGCTTGGAATGCCTCTTTCTTTCTGTAGGGGCCTTGCCTTTAAAGCTGTATTGCTACTTTGCTGATTCTTGGTAGGGTTGTGTGATATTCAATGCACCTTTGTTATATTGCTATTGTGAGAGAAAGATAGTTGCTGTAACATATTGTAGCAATGCTGACAGATTCTTACACGTACATTAAATCCATCATCTGCATCAATTCCCCAGTGAACGAACAACCATTATATGCTGAAAAGAGCAGTGGGAACATAACAACAATGACAACTACTTGCATTTATATGGCACCTTTAATGATATGCAATATCCCAAGGTTAACACTTCACACAAGTGTCAACAAACAAGATTTGATACTGAGTCACATGAGACATTAGAACAGGAAGAGGTAGGTTTAAGGCTCATATTAGAGAGGAGGAAAAAGAGATTGCGGGGCGAAGAGGTTTATGGAGGGAATTCCAGGAATTGTAAAGAACAATAAGCAACATAGGCAGTTGAAACCATATCTGCCATAAGTGCAGTAATGTAAAGTAGGGGTGAAGTATGAACAAAGTAGACAAGATTTGGGGAGGTGATGGCGGCCTATGGTATTATCGCTGGACAATCAATCCAGAAACGCAGTTAATATTCTGGGGACCCGAGGTTGAATCCCACTTCGGCAGATGGCGGAATTTGAATTCAATTTTTTAAAAATCTGGAATTAAGAATCTACTGATGACCATGAAATCATTGGTGATTGTTGGAAAAACCAATCTGGTTCATTAATGTCCTTTAGGGAAGGAAATCTGCCGTCCTTACCAGGTCTGGCCTACATGTGACTCCAGGGCCAAAGCAATGTGGTTGACTCTCAATTGCCTTGTGAAAATGCCCAGCAAGCTCAAGGGAAAATAGGGATGGGCAATGAATGCTGGCCAGCCAGCAACGCTCATATCCTATGAATGAATTTTTTTAAAAATCCAGTATTGGAAGAGTTTGCAGAGATTGGGAAAGAGAAGACCAGGAGAGGATTTGAAAACAAAGTGTTGCTGGATCAAGGACCACCGTAAGTCGGAAAGCTCAGCATGATGGACGCATGGGATAAGGTCGGAGTTCAGGAGCAGGCAGTGGAGCTCAGGTTTAGACAGGTTACAGGATAAGAGGCCAGCCAAGAGAGCACTGGAATAGTTGAGTCTAAAATGAACAGTAGCATCGCTTGGGTTTTCAGCAGCAGAAGGGGGATGTTATAGAGGTGGAAGTAAGGCAGTCTTGGTGCTGGAAAAGTTATGGGTCAGACATTCACCTCAAGGCCGCATAGGATGCCAATATTGCGAGTGGTGTGGTTTAGCTTGGAACAGTGGCTAGCTCAGAAGAGCAGGAAATCGAGGTCGGAATCTTACAATCGTTCATCCTGGCACGATTTTCCCATCCCACTGGAGTGAAAGATTTGACAAATGCCAAATTCTCAGATCTCGCTGCAGCAGGACTGTTGTATGAACGGCTGATAAGTTCGTGCCCAGAATCTGTATGGGTGGAGGCAAGTAAGAACAGGGATCAAAGAAATGTTGCACAGGGCATCATAGTGGCACAATGGGTAGCACTGCTGCCTCACAATGTCAGGGACCTGGGTTTGATTCCCGGCTTGGGTCACTGTCTGGGCGGAGTCTGCATGTTCTCCCTGTGGGTTTCCTCCTGGTGCTCCGGTTTCCTCCCACAGTCCAAAAGACATGCCGGTTAGGTGCAATCGCTATGCTAAATTCTCCCTCAGTGTACCCGAACAGGTGCCGGATTGTGTCGACTAGGGGATTTTCACAGAAACTTCATTGCAGTGTTAATATAAGCCAACTTGTGAAAGTATTAACTAAACTTTTGTAACACTCCAGTTGTCCTGGAGACAGGACATGCCTCCGCTTCCCTGCGAGATTAAAAATATTAAAATTATTCCATGCTTCCTCTTTGAATCATGTTAATTTAACAATTCACTTACAGCTGCACAAAGCTTATTACACGCTTGTGGTATAGAGTGATGGCCAATTTGATTTATATAAGCAATTTCAATAGGGAATGAGAAGCTCTCCTTTGGGATTGTGCAATGAATTGGTTGTTATACTGTTGTTGGGGGTAGGAAGAAAGCTTGGGTCCATGAGCATGTTGATGCATTTCTCCAGTGAAGGTGTATGGTTAGAACTTAGTATGAACATAAATATTTCCTCACTAAGTGCAGATAAATAAATAGGTCTGTACCCTCATATATCAAATTTACATCAATCGATGTCTGCATGTCAGATGGAAAGCAGAGCCACCTCCTAGTTACGTTATGGGTTTTATAGTAAAAGACAAGCTATAGAAAACTGAAGAAATAATTAAACACTTTAAAAATTGTTCTCACACAGGTCTTCGGTTTTAACCAGTGGGGTTTGGTGAGAATGAATAGGCAGAACAGAGCAGGAAATTCCCATGACATTATCAATGTGGGGCCCAGGTAATTGCGTTTTCCAGGCTTTACTGTTCGTAGAAGGACTGCCATTCCCATCACTGGCAGATTTGCACAACTTGTCCAAGTGATTGGTGCAGTTTCTGGCTTGTTTCTCAGCTGCACTGAAACTGGAAATACACTTGTTAAAGCAAGGCTTCATCAGTGATTTTCAATGAATAACTATGAAAGATTTATTGACTGCAGAAGGGCACTACCTCGTTCTTCTAAACTCTAATGAGGACAGGCTCAACCTGCTTGACCTCTCCTCAAAGAAAATCCCTCCATCCCTGGGATCAACCTACAAACTTTCTCTGGGCTGCCTCCAGTGCCAATATTTCTTAAGATGTTTGAATTATGACAATGCATGTGCACAAGGTATCATAGAGAAGGGGACCATTAGGCCTGTTGAATCTGCTCTATTGAAAAGCAATCCAGTTAGCCCTACCTTACTGCTCTTTCCCCATGCCTCTGCAAATTTTTCTCCTTCAAGTATTTAGCCAGTTCTCTTTTGATGGCTGCCATATTGAATCGATATCCACTTTGCTATCAGGCAGTGCATTCCAAATCCTAATCATGTCTCATCCTGGTTCTTTCACCATTCACCTAAATCTGTGCCCATTGGTTATTGATCCTTCAGTTATTGGAACAAGTTTTCCTTTATTTATTATACCTAAACCAGTCCTGATTTTAAACACCTCTATCAAATCTCCTGACACACACCTTATTCATTATATTTTAAAGGAAATCCAGATTGTCAAAGTATTTTAATCATTTGATGTCTTTAGTACATTTCTGTAACAGAAGTAATAAGTTCCCAGTTATTAGCATATTTGGTGAATATCAGGACATTCCAGCCATTTTCTTTCCTTTTTCTACTTTCATGTAAAATACACACCTTCAAAAAGTAAAGGATTACAGAATTGACTCGGTGGCAGGAAACAAAGAGTAATTTTTATGGGTGGCATGGTGGCACATTTTTATGGGTGGCATGGTGGCACAGTGGTCAGCACTGCTGCCTCACAGCGCCAGGGACCTGGGTTCAATTCCAGCCTTGGGTGAGTGTGCGAAGTTTGCGCATTCTCCCCATGTCTGCATAGGTTTCCTCTGGGGCTCCAGTTTTCCGTCACACTCCAAAGATGAGCGGGTTAAGTTGATTGGCCATGCTAAATTGCTGCTTAGTGTCAGGGGGATTAGCAGGGTAAATATATGGTTACGGGGATAGTGCCTGGGTGGGACTGTTGTTGGTGCAGGCTTGATGGGCTGAATGATCTTGATCAATTGGGCCAGTGGGCTGAAGAATGGCAAATGGAGTTTAATTTAGACAAATGCGAGGTGATGCATTTTGGTAGATTGAACCAGGGCAGGACTTACTCAGTTAATGGTAGGGCGTTAGGGAGAGTTACAGAACAAAGAGATCTAGGGGTACCTGTTCATAGCTCCTTGAAAGTGGAGTCACAGATGGACAGAATGGTGAAGAAGGCATTCAGCATGTTGGCTTCATCGGTCAGAACATTGAATACAGGAGTTGGGACATCTTGTTGAAGTTGTACAAGACATTGGTAAGGCCACACTTGGAATACTGTGTGCAGTTCTGGTCACCCTATTATAGAAAGGATATTATTAAACAAGAAAGAGTGCAGAAAAGATTTACTAGGATGCTGCCGGGACTTGATGGTTTGAGTTATAAGGAGAGGCTGGATAGACTGGGACTTTTTCCTCTGGAGCGTAGGAGGCTGAGGGGTGACCTTATAGAGGTCTATAAAATAATGAGGGGCATAGAAAAGGTAGATAGTCAATATCTTTTCCCAAAGGTTGGGGAGTCTAAAACTAGAGGGCATAGGTTTAAGGTGAGAGGGGAGAGATACAAAAGTGTCCAGAGGGGCAATTGTTTCACACAGGGTGGTGAGTGTCTGGAACAAGCTGCCAAAGGTGGTAGTAGAGGCGGGTACAATTTTGTCTTTTAAAAAGCATTTAGATAATTACATGGGTAAGATGGGTATAGAGGGATATGGGCCAAATGCGGGCATTTGGGATTAGCTTAGGGGTTTTAAAAAAAAAGGGTGGCATGGATAAGTTGGGCCGAAGGGCCCGTTTCCATGCTGTAAACCTCTATGACTCTATAATGGCATCTTTCATAGTCATAACTATGATAATAGTTATAGCACGAGAGTCGATGTTGGCTCTCTTCAGGAACAATTTAGCTCGTGCCTCTCCCCAGCGCACTGCACATTCTTCATTTTCAGAAAACAAATCCTTCTTCAATGCCTCGAC
Organism: Mustelus asterias; assembly: GCF_964213995.1. NCBI lineage: Eukaryota > Metazoa > Chordata > Chondrichthyes > Carcharhiniformes > Triakidae > Mustelus > Mustelus asterias. The sequence continues at coordinate 81,302,841 of NC_135812.1, read as the reverse complement.
TGAAACTGCCTCCTCCACATTCTTGGACCACTCCAGATCCTAATCATTTGCAGCATGACGTGTTTCTCCTTATTTTGCCATTGTTTCGTTTGTTAACTATTTTAAATTTCTGCTCTCTGGTTGTCGATCTTTCCATCAGTGAAAACATGTTTTCCTTAATCTATTCTATCCAGCCCCCTTGTGCTCTTGAAAATCTCTATCAAATCTCCTCTCAACTTCTTCGTGTCTCCAACATGCCCAACTTGTCCAATCTCTCTTTGTAACTGATGATGATTATTCAAGAAACATAGAAACTAGAAGCAGGAGTAGGCCATTCGGCCCTTCGAACCTGCTCCTCCAATCATTTTGATCATGGCTGATCATCGAGTTCAATATCCCTTGATCCTTTTAGCACCAAGAGCCAAATCTAATGTACTTTTGAAATCAGACAATGTTTTGGCCTCAACTACATTCTGTGGTAGTGAATTCCACACATTCAACACCCTCTGGGTGAAGAAATCTCTCCTTACCTCAGTTCCAAAAGGTTTACCCCTTATCCTCAAACTATGACCCCTAGTTTTGGTTCTGATTTTATTATAAGGATTTTCTAGCTTTCAAAATATTTATATTGAAAGTTGCAAGAGATTTAGTGTTAACTGTTGACAGTTGGATAGAGTCAACTTGGTTTACTTGCCAAATTCAAGCTTGGATAGTACGATGAATACAAGTTCTTAAAATTCTTATAATGCGTTTCACGGACAATTGTTCAAAGGATGTTAACAATTCAGTTTAATGCCAAATACCCTTTATAGGTCACTTAACAGTGGCATCCGTAACATTACTTCTGGATATGTAATATTTCTTGCAGGTAGTTTTATTCCTTACAAATCTAGCTGCACTCAAATACTCCCCTGAGGCTATAAAACAAATTGCTACTTGCTTTAGTTTGTCCTGTGGTTGATTTATACTTAAGGTGGTTTATATTGTTTATTAAAGTACATTTTATTGCTTTGCCTAGACGTTTATAGTGAGGCCCATATACTGTTATATTTAAAGTATAGGTGGAAATATAAACCCAGCGAAGGAAAGTAATGTTTTTCAATAACTCTCAAACCCAACTTCTGATATTTTCAGTCAAATCACACCATTGGTTATGAATTTTGGGGAGAGGTTTTATTTTCCTGATTCAAAGAACAAAGGACAAAGAAAATTACAGCACAGGAACAGGCCCTTCGGCCCTCCAAGCCTGCACCGACCATGCTACCCGACTTAACTAAAAGCCCCTACGCTTCCGGGGACCATATCTCTCTATTCCCATCTCATTCATGTACTTGTCAAGACACCCCTTAAAAGTCACTACCGTATCCGCTTCCACTACCCCCCCCCGGCAACGAGTTCCAGGCACCCACCACTCTCTGTGTAAAAAATCGGCCTCGTACATCTCTTTTAAAACTTGCCCCTCACACCTTAAACCTATGTCCCCTCGTAATTGACTCTTCCACCCTGGGAAAAAGCTTCTGACTATCCACTCTGTCCATGCTTCTCATGATCTTGTAGACTTCTATCAGGTCTCCCCTCAACCTGCTTCGCTCCAGTGAGAACAAACCAAGTTTCTCCAACCTCTCCTCATAGCTAATGCCCTCCATACCAGGCAACATCCTGGTAAATCTTTTCTGTACCCTCTCCAAAGCCTCCACATCCTTCTGGTAGTGTGGCGACCAGAATTGAACACTATATTCCAAGTGCGGCCTCACTAAGGTTCTATAAAGCGTCAACATGACTTGCCAATTGTTAAACTCAATACCCCGGCCGATGAAGGCAAGCATGCCGTATGCCTTCTTGACTACCTTCTCCACCTGCATTGCCACTTTCAGTGACCTGTGTACCTGTAAATCCAGATCCCTTTGCCTATCAATACTCTTAAGGGTTCTGCCATTTACTGTATATTTCCTATCTGTATTAGACCTTCCAAAATGCATTACCTCACATTTGTCTGGAATTTGGTGCTTATCATACTATGTGAATAAGGTTAAGCCAGAAGATAAGTCAAAATATCACCAGTCACATGTTTAAAATGGAATGCTGCCTGGCAAAGAAGCTGGGCAGTTCAGAACATGATTGAGAAAGAAGAATCCTTTGTAATTCCTTCTGCTCCACAAAGGGACCTGGGCAGGGATTTAATGAAAGCAGTTGGTACCGGTTAGGTGGCTGGCTGGCCTGCGTAACTATGTTAGAGGCCACGCATCACATTCCTGCCGGTGGAAAAATTGACTCCCATTTATGTCAACAGAGGGAATGAGCCTATGCAAGGAACCCACCTGCTGTCTAATTAGGCTCATTATTGAGGCACTTTAAGATCAATACTCTAAGCCCACGGGATTCAGGGAATCTCCTGAACTCGCATGGGTTTTCCATGTGTCCTGAAAGCTGTTCAGCAACACCTGATTTGTTTGCCAGAAGCCTCCCCGGTGGGGGTGAGGCAGAGGCGGTCCCTCATTCACAGTGCCTCAGCGAGGGACCTGGGTTTGGGAAGGGGTGCATCTGCTGAGAGCCACTCGCCTGCCCTTGCATCTGAACCCGCTTCATTGGCGACCCCCCTTCCTGCAACCCCAATCTATCCACTTACATCTCTCACCAGAGCTCCCATGATGATCTCTTCTAAAAGCCTCACCGGCAGTAGCAACCGCTTCCCGCGGTGCTGCTAGCAATGGAGTGCTCTCAGCCTCTCCAACAGTTGGGTGGAACCAACGTCGGAAATATCATTGACCTTTTGTTTCTGTTGCATCCCAGTTGTGGTTGCTCGCTATCATGTGTTGTATTCTTTTAATAACTGGCAGAATGAGGAGAGAATAAACTTGTGCACAGTGGCATTGCTACCTCTCAGTGCCAGGGACCTGGGTTCGACACCCAGCTTGGGTCATTGTCTGTGTGGAGTTTGCACGTTGTCCCCATGTCTATGTGAGTTTCCTCCGGATACTCCCACTCTCCGAAAGACGCGCAAGCTAGGTGCATTGGCCATGCTAAATTCTCCCTCAGTGTACCCGAACCGGCACTGGAGTGTAGCAACTAGAGGATTTTCACAGTAACTTCATTGCAGTGTTAATGTAAGCCTACCCGTGCCATTAATAAATAAACTTCAAACTTTAAAACATAGCAGAACCACAATTATTGAAATTAGTGTGTCTGAGCAAGAAGACATCACACGTCAGATGTTATAATTTATCGCAGATGCAAAACAATCATAAAGAAAGTAATTTGTCCTTCTGACCAGATTGGTGAAATTTGCAGACAATTTGCTAACTTTGCATCATGCAATAGGTTGCCATTATATGGGCTCTCATGGTATATATGAGCTTTCTCTTACATGATGTGGAGATGCCGGCGTTGGACTGGGGTAAACACAGTAAGAAGTTTAACAACACCCGGTTAAAGTCCAACAGGTTTATTTGGTAGCAAAAGCCACACAAGCTTTCGGAGCTCCAAGCCCCTTCGCTTGGAGCTCTGAAAGCTTGTGTGGCTTTTGCTACCAAATAAACCTGTTGGACTTTAACCTGGTGTTGTTAAACTTCTTACTTTCTCTTCCAGGCATACATAGGTTAATTGTTCAATATTGCAGTTCTGCTCTGCAGATATGAGAAATACCAGAGGATATCAGGTAGTCTTGTGAAAATGAGGCACTTTTTGCAGCATTCCTGATATTAATTTATTGATTTTGTCTGTGTGGGTGCTTCACTCTTTCATGTTTCTAATACATTTGCAAGATTTCGCACTGTAAAACCATAAGATATGGATATCACTTCAGTGCATTTAATTATTATTGTAAGTGACTGATTTGTACCATTGCTTCAGTGAATGCAAGACAACTTTAATCTGCAACTCAGAATAATGAATTAAATAACATGCTAAAAGAAAACCACACACTGGGAAACAATTTTATGGAATTCATTAAATCATTCTATTTTGACAGTTAAGCAAGTTTCCACTTGGGTGGTATAAGAAATAGTTATAAACACAGCAATTAATAATATAATATGAAGATCAAGAGTTTGGTACCTTTACAAAACCTGCTCTTGAGCTGATACAGCACAAAACTGCACTGCTGCAGCACTTGCATACCAGTCATTACAAAATTGCATTCTTTTCTTTCATATCCCAGTATTTGGCATTGAAAAGATCTTTATATAGAACCCTTACAGTGCTGAAAGAGCCCATTCAGCCCATCAAGTCTGCACCAACAACAATCCCACCTGGGCCCTATCCCCATAACCCCACGTATTTACCCAGCTAGACCCCCTGTCACTAAGGATCAATTTAGCCTGACCAATCCATCTAATTCACACATCTTTGGAGTGTAGAAGGAAACCCACGCAGATATGGGGAGAACATGCAAACTCCACACATAGTCACCCGAGGTCGGAATTGAAACCAGATCCCTGGCACTATAAGGCAGCAGTGCTAACCACAGTGCCACCATGTTACATGTTTAATATTGGTCAAAACGTGAGTATATTTCAAAAGCAAAGGAAGCAGGGGTAGAGGGGAAAAGTAAAACACAGTATTATCTTCAAATAGTTTTGGAGTAATACAATAATTTATTGAACAATTAAGAAGAACCAGGTTCCTATCACTCAGTGAATAGTTCAAAATATCTTCAACATTGGCCAAAATTGCCTGTGAACATAATTATGCAAAGTAATGTTTTTACCTTAGTTCCTATTGAAAAGTCAATCTCGAGGTAGTGCCTATTGTTTCTCAATACTAGCTACATCGGGTCATCGGGGTAGGTCATTCAGCCCCTTGAGCCTTTTCTGCCATTCTATTAGATCAAATGTGATCAGTACCTCAACTCAATTTTCATTTTTTTCTTCATGTTCTTTGAAACCATTACCTCATGAAAATCTATCAATCTCAAGTCTTGAAAAGTTCAATTGACCCAACATCCTTTCGAGAGTCCTCTGTATGAAACAATTCTCCCAGATTTAATTCCTAACTGACTTGACTCGCTCTCTTATTCCCAGTCGAGAAAATTGTTTCTCTGCAACTATCCTATTGATTCCCTTTCACAGACACTGGAGTTTACCTCCATAATGTTTAATTTAAAATGCAATGCCATGGAAATTTATTTATTTTCCCTCCAGTTTTCTCCCCCTACCCCTCATGTTGAGATGTTGATTTCTGCTGCGCCATGGTTCCAGAGGTGGGTGGCAGCCATCCCTCCAGGACCTTAACATTGTGATCAGTTTTCATTTGAGAGTTTAGCTCATGGAGGACAGATTATTCCACGTTGGGAGTTCACAGCAAATAAATCTGAGTCTGTCCTGCCCTTTTTGTAGGAATTAAAGGTCAGTGATGGAAAAAGAATATTGGCCGATATTAATTCTTCCTCAGTCAGATTGCAGAGGTCAAATGTTGGGCTCCTAGCCCAATTCATGATGTGATTGTAAGGAATATGCCACAACAAGGAACATCCATCCTAATTTAACTCAAATGTGCAACCCACAGACATATCCTCACAAAGGCCAATTGACTCTTAAAAGGTTGTAAGGCTTACAATCTTCACTGCACCTCTCTCTCCCCTTCCGACTGTAGGTCTGTTCCAATGTTGAATATGCCATGGAGGACAAAATTCTGACTGCCATCACTTCTGGATCTGTCTTTTATTTGAGACTGTACTATGTCCTGTTGTGATGGCATGCTGCAGATTCACCTTCTCCACACATTTTAATGAGTCAGTCAACTTTTTTCAAGGATTAAAGAGCCAAAGTTTCTTTCAATTCCTCTCAGAGATCAGTGTTTAATGTTTGGGACAATTCACATTTAGTTAACTTACTGCAGTTCTACATCGAATAATATCTTTATTAACTAACCGTCAGTGAGCCAGAGTCCTCTTGGGCATAATACAATACAGACTGTTGCAAATTACAATTGAGTTTCGGCAAGTACCATGCAAGTTAACCACAATATAAAAGCAAAATACTGTGAATGCTGGAATCTGAGACAAAAACAGAAAATGCTGTAAAATCTCAGCAGGTCTGACAGCATCTGTGGAGAAAGGATAGAGCTAATGTTTCAAGTCTGGATGACTATTCGTCAGAGCGGAGGACAATCGTCACCCTTCTTATCCATGATCACCACCTTTTTGTCCATGACATCTTTGTCAATCTCTCCTTTGCCTTCACCTTTTGCTGGCCATCTATTTTGCCCCCACAGCCCACCCCACCTTCTCCACACCAGTATAAACCTTCTTCTATTTCCAATTGTCTTCTGCTCTGACAAAGAGTCATCCAGACTTGAAACATTAGCTCTGTTCTCTCTCCATAGATGCTGTAAGACCCGCTGAGATTTTCTAGCATTTTCTGTTTTTGCTTTTATTAAAACTTTCTATATCTATGCTTTAAATAAAGGAAAAATCCTAAAGTGAAAAGAGGAGATGTAGGGCGAGATTCTTGGGCCTCCCTGTGGCACATTTCTCGGCACTGGGAGGCGGACCGCCATTGGCGGGATCTTCTGGTTCCACTGCTGTCAATGAGATTTTGGACAGAATCTATTCCATGGCATTGGGAAACCCTGCAGAAGATCCCAATGGCATGAACCACTGGAAGATCTTGCCTGCAGAGTGAAATAGAAGCAATATTCATGCTCCAATCACAAAATAAAATAATGTAATTAAACCTTCCCTACGTCGGGAGGTTTTATGCTAGTTATAGAGGTCATAGAGGTTTACAGCATTGAAACAGGCCCTTCTGCCAACTCGTCCATGCCACCTTTTTTTTAAACCACTAAGCTAGTCCCAATTGCCCGAGTTTGGCCCGTATCCCTCTATACCCATGGAACCTTCTAAATGCTTTTTAAAAGACAAAATTGTACCCGCCTCTATTACTATCTCTGGCAGCTCGTTCCAGATGCTCACCACCTTCTGTGAAAAAATTGCCCCACTGAACCCTTTTGTATCTCTGTCCTCTCACCTTAATCTATGCTCTCTAGTTTTAGACTCACTTACCTTTGGGAAAGGATGTTGATTATCCAGCTGATTTATGCCCCTCATTAATTTTATTGATATCTATAAGATCACCCCTAAGTCTCCTACACTCCAGGGAAAAAAGTCCCAGTCTATCCAGCTTCTCCTTATAACTCAAATCATCAAGTCCTGGTATAATCTTATTAAATCTTTTCTGCACTTTTTCTGGTTTATTAATATTCTATAATAGGGTGACCACAACTGTACACAGTATTCCAAGTATGGCCTTACCAAAGTCTTGTACAACTTCAACAAGACATCCCAACTCCTGTATTTAATGTTCTAACCAATGAAACCAAGCATGCCGAATGCCTTCTTCACCACTCTATCCACCTGTGACTCCATTTTCAAAGAGCTATGAACCTGAACCTGAACCCTTCGATCTCTTTGCTCCATAACTCTCCCCAATGCCCTACCATTAGCTGAGTAAGTCCTGCCCTGGTTCGATTTACCAAAATGCATCACTTTGCATTGTCTAAATTAAACTCCATCTGCCATTCATCAACCCACTGGCCCAATTAATCAAGGTCCCGTTGCACTCTGAGATAACCTTTTTCAGTGTCCACTATAATTGCCAATCTTGATGTAATCTGCAAACTTACTAACCATGCCTCCTAAATTCTCATCCAAATCATTAATATAAATAACAAATAACAGTGGACCCAGCACCGATCCCTGAGGCACACCACTGGTCACAGGCCTCCAGTTTGAAAAACAACCCTCAACAAACGCCCTCTGTCCATCATCAAGCCAATTTTGTTTCCAATTAGCTATCTCACCCTGGATCTCACAAGATTTAACCTCATGCAACAATTTACCATGTGGTACCTTGTCAAAGGCCTTGCCAAAGTCCATGTAAACAACATCAACTGCACTGCCTCATCTACGTTCTTGGTTACCCCTTCAAAAAAACTCAATCAAATTTGTGAGTTTTCAGATTTGGATGAGGAAAAAAATTAAAATGGTCATGTACCCTCCCCTAAGCCAGGATGTGCAAGTTCCAGTACAAAAGTGATGACACTGTTCAAGTGGAATGCACAGAAAATATCTACTCTAATAGGTGAGAGTTTAATAAGTGCACAAATCTGGTTCCTGCAGCAAGTAGAAGTAGACAAGCTATAATGGCCAGATTTTCATTTGAAGGCACTCTCTGCTGAACTTGAAGAAAGGTGACCACAAATTTTTAGCAATCTGTAGCATAGATTGGTAAGGCCATGACCTCAGTTTGAATATGGTCTCCAACCATTCAGCACCAGGGATACTGTCAAGTCGAGTAAGCAATCAGTTACATTGAAGCATACTCACAGACAGCAAACCACAAAATCAAATGCTCTGAATTCTTTGGGCATGATCTTACGGGCCGTTCATGCCACGCTCCCGCTGCAGCGAGGTCGGGGAATTTGGCACCCAGCCAAATCTCCATTCACTGCAGCAGGATGGGAAAATCCCACCAGCGTGAACAATGATAACATTAATAAATGATTGGATTATATATAGGATGAAATATCAGCTCCAAACTTCTTTAAATATTTTTTACTTCAAAAATATATAAATTCATCAAAATGGAAACATGTAACGTGTTAGTGTTTCAGGGCCAGAGAGGCTATTCAGTTATAATTCTGAACTTATGTTGTCAAAACCCCATTGAATTAGGAGCAACTTTTTTGAGGGTTTTTACAACAAATATAAAAGGTGCAAAAGGGCAAGTCTTCATCAGTTCAGTCATTTCTATTTGATTGCAATGCACCTATAAGGAGGCTTAAAACCATGGACAGCAACTTCTGGGTTACCATGTTTCACTGTGCATGTGCAGTCCAGGATGAAAAATTACCTCATAGAACATAGAAAAGCTACAGCACAAACAGGCCCTTCGGCCCACAAGTTGTGCCGAACATGTCCGTACCTACTAGGCTTACCTATAACACTATCTTACTAACTTCCATGAACTTATTCAAAAGTCTCTTAAAAGACCCTATCGAATCCACCTCCACTACCACTACCGGCAGCCGATTTCACACACCCACCACCCTCTGAGTGAAAAACTTACCCTGATCATCTCCTCTGTACCTACTCCCCAGCACCCTAAACCTGTGACCTCTTGTGACAACCATTTCAGCCCTGGGTAAAAGCCTCTGAGAATCCACTCTATCAATACCTCTCAACATCTTATACACCTCTATCAGGTCACCTCTCATCCTTCGCTTCTCCAAGGAGGAAAGACCTAGCTCTCTCAACCTATCCTCATAAGGGGTACCACTTAATCCAGGCAACATCCTTGTAAATCTCCTCTGCACCCTTTCTATGGCTTCCACATCCTTTCTGTAATGAGGCAACCAGAACTGGGCACAGTACTCCAAGCGGGGTCTGACCAGGGTCCTATACAGCTGCAGCATTATTTCCCGATTTCTAAACTCAATTCCTCTATTGATGAAGGCCAGTATTCCATACGCCTTCTTAACCACAGCCTCTACCTGCGACGCTGCTTTGAACGTCCTTTGAACCCGGACCCCAAGATCCTTCTGATCTTCCACACTGCCCTTAATACTTACCCTTAACATTATATTCTTTCATCCTATTCGACCTGCCAAAATTAACCACCACACACTTATCTGGGTTGAAGTCCATCTGCCACTTCTCCACCCAGTCTTGCATCTTATCTATGTCTCGTTGCAACTGCTGACATCCCTCTACACTATCCACAACACCACCAACCTTTGTGTCATCAGCAAACTTGCCAACCCATCCTTCCACTTCCTCATCCAGATCATTTATAAAAATCACAAAGAGCAAGGGTCCCAGAACAGATCCCTGGGGCACTCCACTAGTGACCGACCTCCATGCTGAAAAAGACCCATCTCCAACCACTCTTTGCCTTCTGTGGGCAAGCCAGTTCTGAATCCACAAGGCAATGTCCCCTTGTATCCCATGCCCCTTCCACTTTCTCAATAAGCCTTGCATGGGGCACCTTATCAAACGCCTTGCTGAAATCCATATAAACTACATCTACCGCTCTTTCTTCGTCTATGTGTCTAGTTACATCTTCAAAAAATTCAATTAGGCTTGCAAGGCATGATCTGCCTGGGACAAAGCCGTGCTGGCTATTTCTGATCATACTATTCCTCTCCAGATGTTCATAAATCCTGCCTCTCAGGATCTTCTCCATCAAGTTACCAACCACTGAGGTTAGACTCATTGGTCTATAATTTCCCGGGCTATCTCTTCTCCCTTTCTTGAATAACGGAACCACATCCGCAATCCTCCAATCTTCCGGAACCTCTCCCGTCTCCATTGATGACGCAAAGATCATCGCCAGAGGCTCAGCAATCTCTTCCCTTGCCTCCCACAGTAACCTGGGGTACATCCCATCCGGTCCCGGCGATTTATCTTTTCAAAAGCTCCAACACATCCTCTTTCCTAATGTCCACATGCTCAATCTTCTCAGTCCACTGCAAGTCTGCACTGCAACTACCAAGATCCTTTTCCACTGTGAATACTGAAGTAAAGTATTCATCGAGTACCTCTGCTATTTCTACCGGTTCTATACAGACTTTCCCACCATCACATTTGATAGGTCCTACTCCTTCACATCTTATCTTCTTGCTCTTAACATACTTGTAGAATGCCTTGGGGTTTTCCTTTATCCTGTCTGCCAAGGCCTTCTCATGACCCCTTCTTGCTCTTCTAATTTCCCTCTTAAGTTCCTTCCTACTAGTCGTATACTCTTCTAGATTTCTAACATTACCTAGCTCCCTGAACCTTTTGTAGGCTTTTCTTTTCTTCTTGACTAAATTCATTACAGCTTTCGTGCACCATGGTTCCTGTAACCTACCAAAACTCCCCTGTCTCATTGGAAGGTTGCTGTGCAGAGCTCCAGACAAATTTTCCTTGAAAATTTGCCACATTTCTTCTGTACATTTCCCTGAGAAAACCTTCTTCCAATTTATGCCTCTAATTTCTTGCCTAATAGCCTCATAATTGTGCTTACTCCAAATAAACACTTTCCTAGCTTGACTGATCCTATCTCTCTCCAATGCTAATGTAAAGGAGATAGAGTTATGATCACTATCCCCAAAATGCTCTCCCACTGAGATCTGACACCTGCCCAGGTTCATTCCCTAATACCAAATCAAGTACAGCCTCTCCTCTTGTAGGCTTATCCACATACTGTGTCAGGAAGCCCTCCTGAACACACCTAACAAACTCCTCCCTATCTAAACCCCTTACCCTAGGGATATTCCAATCGATATTTGGGAAATTAAAATTTCCCATCACGACCACTCTGTTATTATCACATCTCTCCAGGATCTGCTTCCCAATCTGCTCCTCCACATCCCTGCTACTATTGGGCGGCCTATAGGATACACCCAGTAAAGTTATTGACCCCTTCCTGTTGCGAACCTCCACCCACAGAGATTCCTCACATAGGATGGTTTGTACCAACTTGTGCTACTCTTCATGTGCCCTCCTCATTGTTGACCTCTATCTCTGTAACACTTCTACAAGAATAATAGTGCTGCGGGAATGGAGATGGAGCAGGTTGTGGCAGCTGTATTCATACTTTCTGCCAAGTCAGAGCCAGATGCCTTCGTGCTCCTTGAGAGTGACAGGAGACGGACAGGCCAGCCAATACACCCAGCATCTCCATATATGTGTGCCCATTCAGTGCTCTCCCATCTGTTGCTGATTCCATACTCGACTCCAAGGTATGTGCATGCTAGTATCTGATCTGGTGGCTGCATGTGTCAGATCAAGTGATGCAGCCTCTTCATTAGTGTTGTGCTGTGCTCTTTCCTCCCCCTGGGCTGGGACTGGGCAGCTCACAGTTCCTGGGTGTCTGAAAGCAGCAACTCAGAAGGGGAAGACTGGAATGGAATGGCAAGCAAGAGGTCCATTGTCACATAACCTGCAATTTGCTCATCATGCCAGTTAGCAGAATGAGGATGAGCTTGCAGCTCAGAAGGACACAAGTCAGGGGAACATGTCATCCATCTCAATGTTCTTAGCAGCATTGCATCCCATCACTCCTAGCCCCATGATGCAGAGAACCATCTTCTCTACAGGGCTCAAGAGATGTTGCCCCCACCAATTCTTGCTTTGCTGTCTTCCATTGTGTGCCACTTCAAGAGAGAGGGCATAACATCTGTAAATGTGTTCAAAAGGTGTGCCTGCTGTAGCTGAATAGATGGAGGTATGTGGAAGTAACTGAGAGGTCAGTGTGAGGTTGGCAGCATTGGCAGTGTGTGAGGGTGAGGTGGAGCATCCAGATGTTAGACAGAAGTTCCGAATGCCATGAAGTGCTAATAGGTGTGTGAGGAGGTGTGGAGTTTTGAGCACCATATGAGGTTGGTGATGTGGTGAGTAGGAGATGTAATATGAAGATGCATTTACTGGCATTCATCACCTTGTGAGGTCATTAGAGACTTGTTGGGCACTGTTGTCAGACCACTGGGTCCAAACTCAGAGCTGCCCTTCCTGGCTCCTGCACCTTCGGCAGGGATTCCGAGGGCAGGAATTCCTTTGAATGGCCATATCAAGATTAAATCTGTGGAATTCACTCCTTTTATTGTCTGGACTTGTCCAAAACTTCAAATGAATGGTCTTCCAGACCCACTGTCTCCAAGCTTGAACAAAGAACCCAGTCCATCATCAGCAGGTGTGAATAACCTATCCATTTTCCCACTGCGTAGCAATGGCTTCAGGCTTCCACATCTGGGTGGACAATAGAAGTATAAATCATGTGATCAAAACTGTCGCACAGGAGTTTTTTTACTCTAAGAATCAGAGGGAAATCAATCAATCAATCTGTGAACAACTAATGAGATAGCAGCACATAAGCCAGCAACATCTTTTGCCTTTTCAAACATGGAGACTACATATCTTAAAGTCTCCCAGCCTATTCCTTTTGACATCCACCCAGAAACCTGACCTCCTGCTAAGAAGACTACAAATAACTAACTGTATGACTTAATGAATAACCCATCTCTTTGGAGACAATCCTACAAAAATCCAGCTATTGCATCCACTTAAACCAATTTCAGGAGTGAAATGCCTTATTCACCAGTTCTGCAATGCATGTTTTCGCGGCACGGTAGCACAGTGGTTGGGGCGGCACGGTAGCACAGTGGTTGGGGCAGCACGGTAGCACAGTGGTTAGCACTGCTGCTTCACAGCTCCAGGGAACTGGGTTCAATTCCCGGCTTGGGTCACTGTCTGTGTGGAGTTTGCACATTCTCCTCGTGTCTGCGTGGGGGTGCTCCGGTTTCCTCCCACAGTCCAAAGATGTGCGGGTTAGGTTGATTGGCAATGCTAAAATTGCCCCTTAGTGTCCTGTAGATTAGAGGGATTAGCGGGTAAATGTGTAGGGATATGGGGGTAGGGCCTGGGTGGGATTGTGGTCGGTGCAGACTCGATGGGCCAAATGGCCTCTTTCTGTACTGTAGGGTTTCTATGATTCTATGAACACAAGCCAAAAACACATGAACCACAAACTGTTCATTTGTTTGCAATTGGTAAAAGTGCGCCATCCTCTGTCACTCTATTTTCTCTTGTGTGAGAGAGTGTATGTGGAAGACAGTAAGAGAACAATGTAATGTTAGACATTCATGGTGAATGCGTGAATAAATAATAATCTTTATTTAAACCCTAAAAATGCTTGCTGCTGGTAATTCCAATTGACACGCACACCCTGGGGCTGAGAAACCTGCACACCTTCCTTATTGATGTTAAAGGGCAGGGGATTGGGGTTTCAGTTCTCTCTGATCCCTGTCCATAATTCATACTTCTGCAATACTAAATATTTCATTTTGACACAACACAGGACAAAAAAAAACTGCATTGAGAAGCAAATTTGTAATTTATGTGCATATGTTTACATTCTTCTCCAAGGGAATTGATGGTGCTAAAGGAAAATGGAGTGAATGTGGTTAATAATACATCAAATGATAGAAAACAAGTGTAATTTTCACTTGTCAGGTATGATTTTTGTCACTTCGTATTTAATCACAACTTTTTCCTTATCTTAAATAAGATTGTTTCCCCATCTACTTTATCATAATGACAGTCAATTATGTTGAATATTTCTTTAATGACAAAAATGGCCACTTGTCCTTAATCGGATTACAAATAAAATGTTGCTTAGGTTTTCAGGTCATATTTAATTTCCTGAATTACGTTCAGTATCAACAATTGTAAATCTCTGCATGATTTAGTAGCCATGTACAACAGTAAATCTCTGGCTTCCTAGCAATGAATCTCTGCATGTGAACAGAATGGTCTGGTAATCCCAATGTTCTATTTTTCTAAACTTTGGTATAACACTTACATATTAGAAACTGTTGGATCGGAAACTACCCGAAAAATTGAGCAGAATTCTTCACTTTGAGACTAATTGCAGTAGCGAGCAGCTTCAGTGGTACTTGTCATGCCCGACCAGAATGCAAGCGCTAGATTCTGCGCCTGGAACCTCATTAATTATGCAAAAGTGGGTTCTCCTCCAAGTCACCTGGTGGGCCGACAGCTGATTCATCCGTCATCCGCTGGCAGGTTCGAAGATGCTGTGTGTATTCTTACCTGCCGTTCATGCCCCACTGCAACGAGGTCGGACAGTTTGGTAGGTAGCCAAATTTCCATTCACCGCAGCGCAATGGGAAAATCCTGCCGGCGTGAATGGTGATAAGATTCTGGCCGTCCTATTTAAATAGCAGTCCAGTACACTCATATTACTCTCTCCAGCCCATCTGTCTTCCCCAAATAGTGCAGGATGTCAGCAACGCAGAGGGAAACGGCTAGTAGCCTCAAGAAGAAGTCTGTTCCATGATTCAAGCACCCTCTCTCCTGAGCCTATTTCCTGTGAGGTGCCCATGCCCCACTTGGACCTCTACCCAATGCATCTGGAGTCTTCATCCACCCCCTTCCAGTAAACAATGTGGAATTCCTTTGACCCCCGTTTGTAAGCTTTTCATGCAGCCTTGTCGGGGTCCAGCTTCCCCCCTCTCGGGCTTTCCTCTACCTCCCAATTTTCATCATCCTCGTCCACCCCTTTGTCCCTCTGTGTGCCATCATGATCCCTTGTCCTTAACCCCCTCCTTGCACAGCCCTCCTTCCACATTCCCCCCTCTTGTCTTCATTCGGCCACATAACCCACCCACTGGCCTCATCTTGCACCCGGTCAAACTTCAGACCAATCTTTGGACCTTTGTTGCAGTGGCTGCATGAGTCCACAGCACAGTCCTGTCCAGATAGATACTTTAGTGTGGCACCTTGGGGGAGGTGGGGGGAAGGAGACCCCTGTCCTCCACAACCCCAGGCGGAATAATGATGCCACTCAGTGACACAGGAGGGTCCATGGGTCCAGCAGCACATAGCTGTCTGTGAAGACCAGCTCAGCGTGGAGATGGAGGGCAGGAATTGGTCTGCTGTGGCAGAGAGATATAAACAGCGTGCCCTCACCCTGGGGTCTCTGCCAAACTGAGGATCACCTTGTGCATGCCACCCGTTAGCAATCAGGTTTGACGCCAACGTAGTTTCCTGCGGGCATGACACAATCTTGGAAGATTGATGGGATGTCAGCGGGCAGCTGTTTTAAATCAGCATTCACGAGATGCAAATGAATGTAAACGCCATTCACACCACCAGCCAGTGGGAAGAGCAACCCGCCAGTGTGAGAATTACTGTGACTTTATGCCAGTGTGTTTTCGACCTTTTGGCCCATGCTAGATTCTCGGCGGGAAATCCAAGTGGGATGGCAGAATTCCGCCTGTTGTGTTTAATCGAAGGGAGTCTATTGGAATCACACTGCAAGTATAAAACTTGATTTTGCAGAACGATTTTTAAAAAATTTAACAGCTCTTTCTAGTTTTGCACTGTTTTCTTCTCTTTCCAATGGAATATACAATAATCGGAATTTGTAACCTTTAATTTCAGGCAATATGGCGGAAGGATTCAGCTAAACCACTGTTGTGGGGAAGACAGAATGCATTCTGCTGCAGAATATTGGAATACCAATGCACCTCATCTCGACGATGGAAAAATGTTGATTCAATATTCATCCTCCCCCAACTTAGCAGATTTCTAAAAGACATCAATAAACAGATATGACCTTGTCTGTGAGACAATGAGGATAAAGTCACTCAAGGTGGCAAGGTCGAGGAATTGGCTGTAAATTTGGGCAAAAGTGTTCATGTGGGCTGAGAGGTTGAATGAGGCCAGAGAGAGTGCAGGGTGAGTTGAGATCGGGGATTGCAAATACAGAGGATAAGAAAGCTCTCTTGCAGAGGCTGAGAAACCTGACATGAAAATTCCTCAGGAAGTAGAAATGGGGAGGGAGGGTTGGAACAAGGTGAACTGTTCTGAAAACAGGGAAGGTGTCAGGCAAGGTGGACTGATCAAGGCGAGGTTTGGCAGTAAAGGCTACATTGTCACCATGGCAATTGCGGCAGAAGGCTTTAGCAAGAGAGAAGGTGTCAACTTCACTGAGCCATTAGTATACTCTCGATACGAATATCAGAGTAAGCAAGTGGACATCAAGAAGAAATTGAGTTCTAAGAGCAAAATGGTCAAAAAAGATTGGAAGAATTTGGAGACAGAAAGCAAAACAGAAAACATGCAGCTGTGCTTGGAGTCACAGCAAAGCAATTGCCATTTCAATAACAGACTGAAAACATGAACAAGATGAAACCTTAACATTGGCTTATTCTTCAAATTACCTGCATTATTTTTATGTGAATGCTTTGTAACATCACATTACATCTATGTTAGAAAAACTGATGTAGTGTCTCTCTCCAGATGCACTTAGCTTCTATTGTCTCATTTTAATGATACAGATACAGTATCGGGGCTTCTAATGCACAGTGACTGTCCATATAATGCCGGCTGACATATGTTTTTAGACCAGTGTCTACCTGCTCCCGTAAAGGAAATTGCAGACAGAAGCTTTAAAATCAACGTGACACTTCATTCTGCAATCAAAATAACAAATAACAAACGGGTTCGGTGTGGGTCAGCAGTGGTACCATTTCCTTGTTGAACTGTTTATTGC
This sequence comes from Mustelus asterias, assembly GCF_964213995.1. Lineage (NCBI taxonomy): Eukaryota > Metazoa > Chordata > Chondrichthyes > Carcharhiniformes > Triakidae > Mustelus > Mustelus asterias. The sequence continues at coordinate 81,285,808 of NC_135812.1, read as the reverse complement.
TGCATTTTTCAGGTGAATATGGAAGCAAGTGGTTTGCAGGTCACTCGGTTAGACCACTATGCCCCTTCCAACAGACCAATTTCTTCACTGTTTCCTTAATTTTAAGGTCCGACACTAAGACTCCACTTGCAGCCAAAAACATTGCTTAATGGGAGTGCAAGGCAGAGAATCAAACACAGAAATTAACCCACCTGATCTGTAATGCTCCAATTTTCCAGCCATTGGTTTTAGTGGCTGGAGAATTGGGTACATGAGGGGGCGGAATTTTTCATTTCTTCGACTCTACTCAGGTGATTTGTAGTCTGCCAGCTCCACTGCCAGCTTTTCCCGCTATATCTTTTGACACTTTACAAAATAAATCCTGGATGTGGGTCTCATGATATCACAGTGGCTGGGCAGGCTCTGAATGAGTCCAGCACCCCCCTCCCTCCCCTCCCCTCCACCACCACCTTCAATATTGGCCTTCAAGAGATCAGATGCTATTTTTAAAGGGTGCCCAAATCTAAACATAATAAAATAAGACAAAGGGTCATGCCCTGGCAGTGTCCCCTGGTGGTTCTCCCTGTGCACTGCCCCCGGCAGGGGCAATGCCCAGGCATGACCCTCTCCATCAATGGGGGCGGTGCTTACCAATGCATCTCTGGTGGGTTCTCCTTGCCAGAACCTCGTTTGCTGTTGTAAACGCCATGGGTGTGTGTGTGTGGTGTGTGTGGGGGGGGGGGGGAATATCTAATATATGAGATATTAGAGCAGGGAAGCCCACTACGTAGTACTACAATGCTAATGAGGTTCCATTCACCCCCCCCCCCCAAACCCCTGTCTCAACACCCCCCCCCAATGTATTATGCACGCCGAACTCCAGGGCATTTCCCCGATCTCTACTCTCATCGAGTGGTACTCCAAGCCAGGAGTGGAGTTTTGCAACATCAATAAATAATTCTATTGTTTATTCAGAAACATTCAGTACAGGTTTTAGGATTGATTTCAGTGATATGACCCAGTACCTGGCAGCTTCATATTTTAAGGCTTCAACTGATAATGTTCACAGAGTCACAGAATTATTCTGGTGCAGAAGAAGGCCATCCAACTCACCCAGTCTGCACAAGTTCTCCAAATGAACGTTATGATTTAGTGTCATTCCCCTGCAGCCATGCACATTGGGGAGCCAGGGATTTATGAGCCAATGTTGGATTTGGGGGAGTGCCCGAAAGATGGTCTACGGAAGCACTCTCGGAAGTTCTCAGGTAAGGGTGAGCATGGCAATAGTCCAGAAAGAGATGTCCAACATCCCCCTCGATGGCCAACAGCCTACCAGACATCTGAACATCCCCCTACCGACCCCCGACCCCCGCAAATGTCCAACTCCCCACACTCCCACTCCCTCCACAATGTCCAAACTGGAAAGCTCTTCTATATCCTTCCCAATACGTCACATCCTTCCTATAGAGTGTTACCCAGAACTGGACACGATAATCCAGTAAAAGCTCCTTGCCCTTGCATTCTATGTTTTCCAACCAAAATGAATCACCTCACACAACTCCGTATTGAACCTCATCTGCTATCTATCTGCCCATTTCATGGTTTAAAATTTTGCGTTTTAAAACTTTCTAAATTTCTTATTGATTTGCTGCATCAAGACCAGGACTATTCAGTTGAAATTCAAAGACCAACCATCTTGCTTTGACATCCAGCATCTCTACAGAACCTTACTGTGCATTGATAATATTTTCTCTGTCTTGGGTGCCTTTGCTTTCGACAGCAACCTCTGCAGTTCGTGCAAACGTAAAGAAGGTCAGTGAAGTAAAAAAAATCGTCAACGTGGGGCATACTTGTGCTAGGAACTGGTTTAAAAGCACTCGAGATGTATTTAAATGTGTGCTGTATCGTATTTAAAAAATTAGCATTGGAAGAGTTAATTGGACTGGGAAACTATTTGAAATTCTCATAATTAGCCAACAGTGCGGTCGGCGACAGAGGAGACTTTTATAAAGAGCACTTTAACAGTCTGTTAAGGTTAAATAATAGGCCATCCGCGGGAGAATATGTTAATTCAATGAGGTAATAAATTACTGAATCATAATAGCCTCATGAAAATGTACACACGTAGTTTTAAAACATAGTCAGCACAATAAAGGAGAATATTGAATGCTGCGTTCTCATGTTTGCAAGAGGGAGACCTGAGAAATAACATTAAAGATTTGAACATTAAAGAAGTGATGCCACATAAAACAGCTTACATTGTTCCATTTGCTTCCAGCCTATCATCAAAATTTGAAATCCAATTAATTCTCCCACTGATATTCAAATTATTTTGCATTGTACTGTAGTAAGTCTTCAGAGGTAGAAATCCTCCACCAAAATCCCTTTATTTACAATTCCAACAGCTGTACAACAGAGTGCTGTCAGTCTACCTTCAGGAGTGCCAAAGGAACTGACACTCCCAGTTAAATACAAGGAAAAGACTCCCTGAATGGCCCATCAATTAATTCCTTAATTAAGAATAGGCCAACCTCAATGGCTTGATTGAAGTCATTACACGTACATTTCCTATGCATTGTGCATCAGAATGGTTAATTCTCAAATCGCAAACCAATAAACAAAAAAAATCTTAAGCTGTTAAAATGAAGAAAAGTATTACATAAAAAATAATCAGAAATTGTTTGCATCGTTTTCACGTTTTGAAATCACTACAGAGAAGTTCAAGTTTACTTCTCAATTTATTCATTAGTGTCACATTAACACCGCGATGAAGTTACTGTGAAAATCCCATGTTCTTCAGGTATTGACCTTCTGTACATCTCACAATAGATCAGAAAATTTGTAACTGAGCTATCAAATTGTGTGAGGTGGGTCACAATTTTACAAAAATCAGAATAAATATCTGAGTGAAAAGAAGTTGGTACCCTAGCTAACTGATCCAATCCATCTCAACTGGCTGGGATCACAGCAAGGAAGACTACTTTTGGGTCCAGTCAAAAGTCAATACTGTAGCAGGTGAACCATTGATATGGTAACTTCTGTCATTTTCTTCAGTATCCCATCAAAGGAATGATATTCCCTCTATGGAAATCCCTTACTGACTTTTACAAATCAGTAGATGACTTCAAGAGTAGCTCATCTAATGTATCAAAACTAAATTCTGAACTTAAAGGAACCAAAATGCTTTTCTCCTTTATTAATTTGCAAATAACTGGTCTTCCCACTCCACCTCCTTACATAATTCTCATTTTGAGTGGCACATTGGCACAGTAATTAGCAGTGCTCGGGTGACTGTGTGGAGTTTGCACATTCTCCCTGTGTCTGCATGGGTTTCCTCTGGGTGCTCCAGTTTCCTCCCACACTCCAAAGATGTATAAGCTAGGTAGATTGGCTGTGTTAAATTGCCCCTTAAGTGTCTAAAGATGTGTAGGTTAGGGGGATTAGCAAGGTAAATATATGGGGTTACGGGAATAGGGTGGGTTAGGGTTAGGGGGACTAGCAGGGTAAATACGTGGGGGGTAGGCATGGGTAGGCTTTAGCGGAGAGTCATTGCAGGCTCGATGGGCTGAATGGCCTTCTTCTGCACTGTAAGGATTCTATGATTCTTGTTTTCCAGGCCCTTTACCAATTATATATTTGCAAACATTACTCATCTTCCTCATGCTGAACCAAGGTAATGAGCCCTGGGAAGGGGAAATGTGAAGAAGTGGAACCTGATTCACCCTTGGATGAGAGAACCAGAATTCCTGGGATAAAAAACTGACAATGTGACAGACCAGGCTAATTTTATACAACAGCTGCTAAAAATTTCAAATATACCACAATGCATGATGTGATACCAATTCCATTGCTTTGCAAACTAAGCTTTATGATTGAAATGAAATCCGACCCCCTAAAGTACCTCTTGGCAATGTAAGATACTTATCAGACAACCGGCTCTTTGGCCGAAATTTCAGAGCCTCCTCGTGGTGGGGGTGGGTCTAGAAAGTGCAGCAAGTGTTCAAAAGTCCATTAACTCAGGCAGGACTGGAAGATTCCACCCGCCAGAGGGGCCATAAACTTCCTCCCAATATCTGTAACTGGCCGTAATATTTGAATTTTGCTAGGTGTTTCCCTGGGAGCTAGTGTACAAAATTCTATATTTACTTTCCTGCAGGATTGTATCACTTTTCTTGGTCAGAACAGAGGGCAGCATGGCGGCAGTGGTTAGCACTGGGACCCGGGTTCGATTCCACCTCAGGTGACTGCCTATGTGGAGTTTGCATGTTCTCCGTGTGAGTTTCTTCCGGGTGCTCCGGTTTCTTCCCACAGTCTAAAGATGTGCAGATCAGGTTAATTGGCCATGCTAAATTGCCCCTTAGTGTCAGGGGGACCAGCAGGGTAAATACTTGGGGTTTTCCAGGATAGGGCCTGGGTATTGTTGCTGGTGCAGGCTCAATGGGCCAAATGACCTCCTTCTGCACTGTAAGATTCAATGATTCTACGAACAACCTGGGAAGCTATCACATATTTCACATTGATATTAAAAACTCCAGTGTGTATTAAAATGAGCAACATCAGCTATACATGCGGAACAACAATAATTGTTGCTTGTTATTTCAATCTGCTTCATGTTTTGCAATTAAAAATCTGCATCTGGACATCTTGTTCACAGCAATCATGATGTTATAAAATACAAGAGACAACTCCACAACTTCCTTTCCCAGCAGGAAGCTATAATCACCCACCTCCCCATTCGCTTCCTCACCCACTCACTAACCTGCATTCATTTGTTAAAAGACTTTGACATTTAAAACTTCGCTTAAAAAGGCATTTAATGTCATCCCTCTCCTTCCCCCAACTCCACTATACTAGTTGGACTTACCCTGAAGATGCAGCACTGCCTGTTTCTCCCTTACCTGATGAAGGGGCAGCGCTCCAAAAGCTTGTGCTACCAAATAACCTGTTGGACTTTAACCTGGTGTTGTTAGACTTCTTACTGTGCCCACCCGAGTCCAAAGCCGGCATCTCCACATCATGTTTCTCTCTCAGCCAGGATCAAAAGATCCCAAAAATAATGGACGATGTCGTTGGGCCATTATAAACCTTATAGTCAGTGGCAATGTGCACTGTATTGGTGCTAACCAGAAGTCCAAGGTTTCAGGTAAAATCTTTCATCAGAACGCATGGGGGCGGGGAGGGTTACACTTGAAAAAAAGTAATTTAATTTCCAGCCTCTTCCCTCTGGCAGGATATTCTGGTCCCACTGAAGTCGATCCCCACTGCAGATTCCCCGGCAGTCCCAGCACAACTTGATATCAGTACCACCTTTCTAGGATGGGAGAGCTATGCAAATTGCCATTGACTTCCATGGGATCTTCCTACCCCAGTAGTTGCCAATGGTGAGCCTCCTCTGACACTGGAAAACCTGCCGTGGCTGGAGGGTTTGGGTGGGTGGGGGGGAGGGGGGGGGGTGGTAATTGTAAAATTCTGGCCATAGTCTTATGTTTCCTATTGATCTCAACTCAATTGGCTTAGCCAAAACTCCAATTCAGTAGTTTAGCATACAAGATATGAAATCCATTTGCAAAACTGCAACTGATTGGGAAGCCTGTAACCTAATCTCAAAATGGCTTCCTCAACCTCTTTCCCATGGCAATGAAAAACACATTAGCTTTGCATAGGAGTAGAAATGTTAATTCATTATCCTTTATCATCGTAGAAGTCAAGGGACAGATTCCAGCATAACCTTTTACAAATCAATATCACTTTTCTGGGACCTCAGAGTCTGACAATTGTAGATTTTGCATGGTGCACTCCGATGTGAACTCATCAAAGCCTGATATAATTGCAGCAAGATTTCCTTACTCTTGTACTCCAACCTCCTTGCAATAAAGGTTAACATATCAGTTGCTTTAATTGCTTACTGTGCCTGCATGTTTAATGTATCCTTAACTTTCTGCTGCTTATCTAGCTATGAATTTCCTACTTGTTACAGCATTGACTTAGAGGAATATTTTAGACAGGGCTCTGGTCCTCAGTGCCAGACCCATTAGTGGCCCAGGCTACATGATCAAACAACAGTGCCCTGTGTTACTACCAGGTTCAGGCTAACTTTGCTCTGACCAATCAACTGAAAGCCAATTAAAGCCTAAAGAAAACATGCTTCCGTTTTCAACAGAAAGGACATTCTCCACCACTTGGTTAAATTTCTCCTGGATGAGTGCAGCTTCAAAACCACACTCAAGAAGCTCAAATCACATTCATGACAAAGCAGCCCGCTTGATTAGCATCCCATCCACCACCTTAAACATTTACTCCTTCAACTCCAGTGCACCATGGCACCAATGTGTACCATTGACAAGATGCACTGCAGCAACTCATGAAAGGTCCTGCAACAGTGCATTCCAAACCAGAAGAACAAAAAGGAGAAGGCTCATGAAAACATCACCCACCCTCCAAATCACACATCATCCCGGCCTGAAAATAAATCATGGTTTCTTCACTTCTGGATCAAAATCCTGGATTTGCATCTCTAACAACACTGTGGATGAAATTACCCCACATGGACTGCAACGGTTTTAAGGCAGCAGCTCGGCCCCACCTTCTCAAGGTAGAAATTGTGCGGACGCTAGCAGCGATGCCCACATCCCATGAAAAAATAATATATTCAAGTTTAGCTTCAGTCTTTCTTGAAAAAGAGACATATTATTAATAGTGCACTTCTTTTAAAAGGTAAGAATAGGTTTATCTCCAAGTCCTCATTTACAATAGGGTTAATATATTTGTCAACCGACATTTGGAACAACATCTGCACTTCTGAACTTGTAATGGACAAAAAGTCATTAAAGTTCAGGAAAGGTATAAGGCAGGAACATACTTCATCTTCAATGTTCCCAGCAACGCTGGATGTCATGACTCCAATTTTAGTGAAGCAATTCCTCCATAGGGCTGAGAGCTGCAGGCATCCTTTCTGGTTCTCCTCTGCTCTCAGCTATTGAGTATTACCTTGTCCTACCAGAAAGAGAGGATGTCAGTAATGTGTTGTATTGTGTTTTGAGTGCTGTACCTGCTGCAGTTGAATAACTGGAAGCAGCGAGAGCTGGGCGTGGGGTTGGTGTTATTGGAATGCATGTGAGGTGAGTAGCTGGATATTCAACTTCAGTCCTATGTGCCAGGAGACTGATGGGGTTGTGGTACATTGAACAATGCAAGGAGGTTGTTAGGTAGGAGATGTCATGTAAAGGTGCATTCACTGATCTTGACCATGCATGTGTTCTTGTTTCCAGGTCCATGAGACCAGGCTCGGAATTGATCTCCCTCCCCATCTGCTCCCAATCCCATCCCCATCCAAAGGCTCATGAAAACCTGATGTTTTCTTCAGTGCCCCTTCATTCCTTGCAGAAACTTGGCATCTCCCCTATCAACATTCATGGTATGGGCCTCAGCACCACATCCGCGAACCTGGGAGCCCTCTCTCTCTTCTGGTGTTCCATTTTCCTTCTTCAAAATTGTAGCAATCAAATTTACTAACAGCCTCCTGTGATTCAGTACAGCTTTCTTCGACAAGGGGCAGACTGCCTTTAAGAGGAGCAGGCGCTCATTATGTGTTCTCTGCAAACGTTGCCTGGTCCCTTGCTGAGCACTAGGGCAATCAGCAGCTGGGCCCTGTGTAAACTATGCTGCAATCAGGTAGATGAGAAGGCAGCACCAAATGTACATGCTGCCGAATCTCCACAGCAATAGGTGTGGGCCCATGCCCAAGAAACAGTACAGACAAATTCCTAGCACACAATGTCAGGAAATGCAATCAGTTATAATTGTGTCCAAATTAATAATAATTACATGATATTTTTCTCTGCCAAACATACAGCTGTTATTAAAAGGATTCTGACAGTACATAAAAAATGTCTCATTAAAGCAAAATGGGAGGCTTACAATTAATTTATAACCTCTGTAAAGTTGCATTTTATCCATTTTGTTAATGCAGCTATTTAAGATGGGGTGCATTTTCTGATAAAAATGAAACAAATGGCTTGGCTCTTGCCAATGGAAAAGATTTTTTTGACATGACTGGCTGTAGACGTTTTATTCAGAAAACTTTCTTTTCTTTACAAAAAAAAGGGGCAGGTCTTAGCGACACTTATAATCAACTGCTTTTAAACATAGACAAAATCCATGAATTACTGGTCCTGACCATGGTGACAATCTCCGCGGGTGGGACAGAAAAGTCAATGGAACTGTGAAAAGTCCATTGACTTCAGGTGGCTAATTTCCAGTTCTGCAGCGAGCGGGACTGGAAAACTCCAGCCATGGTTTCTGTGCAATGTGTCCACTCTCCCGCTTAGAAATACTGACAAGCAATGGTGGAAAGTTGATGGTTAAATTAATTTCATAGAATTCTGCAGCACAGAAGGAGGTGAATCAGCTTGCCAATTACGTACTGGCTGTTTGCCAAAGAGATATATATTTGGACCCATTCCCCTGTCCATTCACTATAGCCCTCAATTTTTATTTTTCAAATATTTATTCACTCTCCTTTTAAAATTCATTATGAATTCCAGAAATACATTTAATTTAGTATTCTGAATTCCTAAAAAACATCTTATGTATCAAATCTCCTAACATTCTTCTTTTAAAGTTTAAAGCTTAAGTTTATTTATTAGTGTCACATGTAGGCTTACATTAACATTGCAATGGAGTTACTGTGAAAATCCCCTGGTTGCCACACTCCAGCGCCTGTTCGGATACACTGAGGGAGAATTTAGCATGGCCAATGCACCTAACCAGCACGTCTTTTGGACTGTGGAAGGAAACCGGAGCACCCGGAGGAAACTCACGCAGACACGGGGAGACTCCGTGCAGACTCCGCACAGACAGTGACACAAGCCGGGAATCAAACCTGGGTGTGAGGCAGCAGTGCTAACCACTGTGCTACCTGTTTGGTGATAAACTTAAAAACTTATGCACAAGAAGTTCAAGTTGGTGGAACTTGGAGTTCGCAATAAGGGTTGTAGGAACTTACAATGATAGGGAGAAGGGAGGCCATTGAGGAATTTGAGCAAAAGGTGGAGAGTTTTAAATTGAGATTGGGAATTTCTAGACCCGCCAACATTGAGTATTGTCATGAGTGGGACGGGAACATTTGAAGAGCTGCTGACTTTTTCCCCACCCTGTCCACGATGAAGCCTGCCAGTTTCAGGGCTGGAAAAGCTCAACCGAGGAGTATTGGGAACCAATATAGGTCAACAAGCACGTGGCGTGAATTAGGAGTATCAGAGATCCAAAAGAGCTTAAATTTATGAAAAGGTGGAAGATTCCGGCCAGGATAATGTTGGGATATTTTGAATCTGGAGTTAGCAGCACCAGGGCCCAGGGACCCAGCTTCGATTCCTGGCTTGGATCACTGTCTGTGCGGAGACTGCACGTTCTCCCCGTGCCTGCGTGGGTTTCCTTCAGGTGCTCTGGTTTCCTCCCACAGTCCAAAACACGTGCTGGTTAAGTGCATTGGCCATGCTAAATTCCCCTTCAGTGTACCTGAACAGGCACCGGAGCATAGCGACTAGGAGATTTTCACAGTAACCTCATTGCAGTGTTAATATATGTGACACTAATAAATAAACTTTAAACTTTAGCAAAGGCGTGGATGTAAGTTCCAACAGTTGATGAGAGCTGAGATAGGGTCAGAGAGAGGCTATTTTATGGAGGTGGAAATTGCCTGTCTTGGCAATGAAGAATTTGAGAGCTTGGAATCTTCGTTTAGAATACAAAATAGCACCATTTGTTTACCAACAGTCGGTTCAACTCAAGAATGTAGTTAGGGAAAGGGATGGAATCAATGGCTCAGTTAGTTTAATTAAAAATAAAAGGATTGGCTCATCCAGAATTAAACTGGTCAAAAGGTCAAACAGAACAGGGAAAGTGGGGCGGCACGGTGGCACAGTGGTTAGCACTGCTGCCTCATAGCGCCAGGGACCCAGGTTCGATTCCCGGCTTTGGTCACTGTCTGTGTGGAGTTTGCACAGTCTTCCCGTGTCTGCGTGGGTTTCTCCCGGGTGCTCCCGTTCCACCTCCCCCCCCCTCCCAACTGCAGTCCAAAGATGTACAGGTTAGGTGAATTGGCCATGCTAAATTCACCCTCAGTGTACCTGAACAGGTGTTGGAGTGTGGCAACTAGGGGATTTTCACAGTAAGTTCATTGCATTGTTAATGTAAGCCTACTTGTGGCTAATAAATAAACTTTAACTTTAAAGATTGAGAAGGATGATGGTGAGGTAGTGCTCAGTCTTGTGAGTGTACATGTGGAACCTGACGTTAAATAATATTGAAATATTATTAAACATCGTAGATGAGAAATAGGAGCGGGTAAAAGGATGGATACTTTGGAGATTCTAGAGGTCAGGAAGACGAACCACTCAAAAGATTCTCTGGCCATAACTGGACAGGTAATAGTGAAACCAGACAAACAGTCCCACTCAGCTGGATAATGACCAGATACATTTGTGAAGGATGTGGTGGTTAATCATGTCAAAGGCTGCATGCCTGGGAGGCAGGGAGGGTTAGTTAGTGGTCACAATCACAGCCGATATCACTGAAGCCTTTTCGATGGAGTGGAATGGCAAAGTGTTTGGAGAGGTTCCAACATTGAGTTTATGGAAAGATGTGACATGGATTTTAAAGGATTCTAGGATTTGACAGGAAAGGGCTGCCAGACCCATATTTTCACTCCATTGGCCTGGATTTTGCAGAATGAGAATTTGGCAGCAAGATCTCCTGACGCGATTGTTCCCCCCTCCCCCCATTGAGGTTCCAGTCCAAGAGTGTCAGGAACCTCAGTTAAATCCATTTAAATCTCATTAGCCGGCTTCCCCACTGTATCATCCCCGCATATTGGGATTTTCCTCCTTGCCAATGCAACGTCACATTCCCGAGGTTTAGAACAGTTCTTGAGCAATGTGAACCAGTTGCAGCGACCACACCAGGGTGCACAGGTATGTACAGCCCCCAGAGGGGGAGAGGGACATGCCTGGGCAGTACCCTAGTGCTGCCCCGAGACAGTGGAACACACCTCCTGCATGTCCTTTTTCTCATGCTGGAAAGTTTGGTGAGAATAGTTGGCAGTGCAGCTGGCCGGCATTCTGCACACTGCTTTTCTCACCTGAGAAAACACTTGGAAATAATCCAGAAAATTCCACCCAGTCTCTTTCTTTTTAACACATTTTCATTTTAACCTTAATTTTATTTTACTAATGTTTTGTAGTGCTGAACAGGAGTGCTTTATACTCATTTGAACTTGTAAGTATCACTTGACGGTCTTGCATACAGAAATGGACAAAGTTGGTAAAACAAAGAAGGACTTCATGAGTGATGAAATGCGAAATGACTCAGGAGGCCTGACTGGAAAGGAACGTAGTTTATTACAGAATGCAAAGTAAAACCACAACCATGGTGTACACACACTAGTCCCTGCCTGGGACTACAGCTCAGCAGGCCCAGTCCTGGGCCTGCCTTATAAAAGGTTCATCCAATGAATTCAAGCTGGGCAGGCCACTGCCTGTTACCTGGGGAACTTGTACTCAATGAGCCCCCAGGGAAATCAATCCACGATTCCCCATGGAGGTTATCACAGAATGGAAAAAACCCCAGAATATCATGATTGCTTAATTGGACAAAGATTAAACATGTGCTTTCCTGCTTTTCACTTAAATGGACAAAATAGCCTACCTGCAAAAACTCGAGCTGAATAAAATACGAACTGAGACTGTTTATCCTCAAGAAAGTATAAGTGCTGAAGTTTTTTTTAAGCTCAAGATTGAACTTTTATGAACTTGAACAGGGATATGTGCCACCATTGTCTGATGACCCAGAATGGGTATGAGCATCGGCGTGAGTGAGATACTTCACAATATAAAAATCAGGAGCCCGAGAGTGTCAGCACAATCATCAGCAAGTGGCGACCTGTCAGCCATTGAAGATAAGAAGAGAACCAAAACAGAAAATGCTGGAAAATCTCAGCCGGTCTGATAGCACCTGTGGGGAGAGAATAGAGCCAATGTTTCAAGTCTGGATGACGCTTCATCAGCTCTGTCTACACTTCCCACTGCCTTGGAAAAGCAGCCAGCATAATTAAGGGCCCCACGCACCCTAGACATACTCTCTTCCATTGGGAAAAAGATACAAAAGTCAGAGGACATGTACCAACAGACTCAAGAACAGCTTCTTCCCTGCTGCCATCAGACTTTTGCATGGGCTTACCTCGCACTAAGTTGATCTTTTTCTACACCCTAGCTATGATTGTAGCAATACATTCTGCACTCTCTCCTTTCCTTCTCTGTGTACGGTATGCTTTGCCTGTATAGTACGCAAGAAGCTATACTTTTCACTATATACTTGTACATGTGACAATAATAAATCAAATCAAACATTCTAACCATTATCTGGATTGTAAAGTTTCTCTTGAATTTACTGGTGATTATCTTGTCTTTGCGGTTAGATATGGTTAGTTCCCCAGGGGTAGAATGAGGGTGCGTTTGAACTGCCATTGAGATAATATGAAAATTATCTCAATAGTATTCTTCTTTAAATATTGTAAAAATATGAAACCCTTTGTACAGACTTTTAAAATGAACAATTCTGATCCACATTCCATAAAATAGGCAGTTGTTTAGGGTTCCCACAATAAGATTTCATGCAGAAAGATTGGTACAAAGGTTAAGTGGCTACAGACAGAGATTTATCACCTTCATTAATAATACCTGCTGTCAACTGGCTTCCTGGCCAACGTCAGAAAAGTACATCTTGCCACAGAATGTGTCAATAGCATGTTTCGTTAAAAGGAACAAATATTCATCCCTAACCACGTTCACACCACTGGCAGCTAAAATGAAACTACTCCATCTAAACAGAGGCATATCCAGTAATTTTAACCAGTCAAATGTAAATCTACTCATTATATATTTGCACGTCTGACTGTTGCGAGCGTTAAATACATTTGAGTTGACATTTCCAGACACTACGTCAACAGTTAAATTAACTGTTTTACCATAATAAGGCCTGGACTTTCTTGTCTAAGTAACAGTGAGGCGAAGGTACTTGCTGGTATTTATGTGCGAATGGTTCAGTAATTCCAGATGAAAGGAGGATGCTTGGTTAACTCGAGTACGAGGATGTTGCTATCCATGTAGTACCACTCTGTCAGCTTTTTAAAAATAGCACCTCATTGTCTGACCCACCATTAAAAGACTTGAAATTGCTGTACCTTCTTGGCGGATATGAACCAAATTTGTTGCACTAAGTCTTGTCTATTCAGCCTTCGTATTTTAAATGTTCATTAGTGTCCATGAACTTCTTTGGCATTGAAAATCAACCATGGCTAGTGTGGAGTCTCATCCATTCTGGTTTCAATTTTTGCTGGAGATTGTAAAATTGTAAATTTTTAAAACATTGCTTTTACCTCCTGTCTCTATTTTCCCTCTCATTTAATCTAACTGTATTTTTCCTCTATTTATTTTGTGATGCTTGTGTACCTTTAAGAATTTTTTTAAAATCATGTTCTCTGCAGTTGTAAGCAGGTCTTTTGGTTTCATTGTTGCTGAGCTGTCTGCTAGAAGTCCTTTCATTGCTGCTTCAATGGCTTGAATAGGGTTTTGTCTATTTCTACTCCGGGCCTCAGATACTTTCTGGAATTTTTTTTTTATGACCCAGCATTGTGAGGGGGAAGTCAAAGTCAGGTGGTTCCTCCCCAGAAGGATCTAAGGATTCATTTTCAGTTTTGGTCTTAAGAGTCAGAAGCTGCCCTGGTTGTCAAGTGGCAGGCAGGTTCTCTCTCTCTCCCTGGGATTGAAATTTCTGCTGACTAGTTGGAAACAGGTCTCCTGGCCTTCGTGGAGTGAGAATTCTACCGTTGGTGGTTTGCTCGTTAGTACGTAGAGCCTGTCTTTCTCTCCCTGGTGTTTTGGGAAGCTGTTCTGACTTCAAGCGTGTCTGTGTATCAAGAGACCTGCAGCATCCAACCAAAGGACTAAGATCCAGCATCACGTGAGCATTCATATTTTCTGCGCTAAACCCTGTGGCAAGGGTTTTGTTTATTTGGTTGCAACAGTATTTAGCTGTTAAGGTTTATACAATATCATGGTTGTTTGTAATGATAAAAGTTATTGCTATTTTCTTTCTATACATGTTAACTGTCTTCTCAAATAAACTTTGTCTGATAAAAGCTCCTAAGTGGGTCATTTGAATCATACCTGAAGTGAAACATATCATGCTTATCCTAGCTAAATTCAAGATGCAAAAAACATATGATGCAGACAGACTTCATAAAACACTCGAGTTTCTGACCTGAATTATATCAATTTCTCTTGCTGTACCTGATTTGACAGGAAATTTAAGCTGGGTTCTGTTATAAGCATTGAATTCACACTGTTAGATTTTCCCCTCTATAAACATTTTCACAGGGTGGCACAGTAGCTAGCACATGCCTCACAGCGTCAGGTCTCCCAGGTATAATTCTGGCCTTGGGTGATGGTCTGTGTGGAGTTTTCACATTTTCCCCTGGTCTGCGTGGGTTTCTTCCCACAGATGTGCAAGTTAAGAGGATTGGCCATGCTAAATTGCTCCCTAGTGTCCCAAGATGTATAGGTTAGGGGGATTGAGTTAAATACATGGGAATAGGGCAAGAGAGAGGGTCTGGGTGATATACTCTGACAGAGAGTCGGTGCGGACTTGATGGGCCAAATGGCCTTCTTCTGCACTGTGAAGATTTTATGATTCAAAATAAATTTTGTCATTGCCTTTTCTTTCTACAGTCCCAACTTAATGCTTTCCTTTCCTGAAGCTGCAGCTCCACAGAACTAGCTGTCCTCAATTACATTCCTAAATGACCACTCCTAGACATACTAACTATCTCGCATTAATGATCACAGTAACCCAGGAATCAGAATCTTCCGCTCTCTCACCACACAGCCTAACTCCGCTGAGGTATGGCAGTATGGTTTTCTTCTCTCTCACTGGAAAGTGCATATAAAGGTGTATATTTTTAACACAGCACTTTGATTACCATCATTAACAGTGTAATAACCCTATTCCAAAGTCATTGGGGGATGCAATGGCCTAGTGATATTATCGCTAGACTATTAATCCAGAAACTCAGCTAATGTCCTGAGGACCCAGGTTTGAATCCCGCCACAGTAGATGGCAGAATTTGAATTCAAGAAAAAATATCTGGAATTAAGAATCTACTGATGACCATTGTTGACTGTTGGAAAACCTATCTGGTTCACTAATGTCCTTTAGGGAAGGAAATCTGCTGGCCTTACCTGATCTGGCCAACATGTGACTCCAGAGCCACAGCAATGTGGTTGACTCTCAACTGCCCTCTGAACAAGGGCAACCATGGATGGGCAATAAATGCTGGCCAGCCAGCAACACCTATGTCCCACAAATGAACAAAAAATATATTGGGTTCCTTATTCTCCAGCAAACATTGTCTTTGAAGGGGCAAAAAAATACAAAGAATAACAAACTGATTAAGCAATTTAAATGCATTGCAGGCAGAAAGCTGCAATTAGCTTTCCACAATGACGTGGTGCTGCCTGAGTTTGTATTCTCAGATTGTTCAAATCTTTCGACCAAACCCTTGGTTCAGACGCAGGAACATGACTGAAATATGGATGGAATTTCTGCCAGAATAAAAAAATGATATGGTCACTTAGAAGTGGTGGTTGGGAGGGGGAAAACAAAAAATGATAAAAAAAACCTTTCCAAAAAACTTGCACCAAAATATTGCTGACATGGTGGCACAGTGATTAGCACTGCTGCCTCACAGCATCAGGGACCCGAGTTCAATTCCTGGCTTGGCTCACGGTCTGTCTGGAGTTTGTACGTTCTCCCCATGTCTGCGTGGGTTTCCTCCAGGTGCTCCGGTTTCCTCCCATAGTCCCAAAGACATGCTGGTTAGGAGTATTGGCTGTGCTAAATTCTCCCTCAGTGTACCCGAACAGGCACCGGCGTGTGGTGACTAGGGGGTTTTCAGGGTAACTTCATTGCAGCGTTAATGTAAGCCTACTTGTGACGCTAATAACCAGATAAAATTAAATTTGAATGAGGGCAAAGAGGAAATGGCAGGCCGTAAGAAAAGGAAAGTAAACCTGATGCAAGGACACAAAATGGAATACTTGAGGAACTCCCATGCGAAAGCAAAAGTTGACCCTCTGCTTGATGGCTGATTAAGTTAGCAGGCTGCTACACGAGGTGGATGAAAGGTGGTAGTGGGGGTGGGCGTGCTGGCAGGGGGTGCCCTGTTTGGCATGCTGTTCCCACATGATGGTAGTACAACATGCTTGACAGTAGGTGGCAGCCAGGCCTAACAGTGCATTAGCTGAGAAAACAACAGGAGCTGGAGAAGGTATTAAGAAGCCTGGCAAGTAGGAGAAATCTCTGTAGATACCACAAAAAATCTGCCTGCCAATCTGTTCCTCATTAACTGCTTTCCCACAAAAAAGCCTGATCCCCTAGGCCCGATTCCTAATTAACAGGGAAAGCTTGCAAGCTGCACCTTGAAAGTGGTGCCATAATCATACTTTTGCTTCATGCATCATTGAAACACAAAAATCATTTACTGATGCCTTTGGATTGGACATCTGTAAACCGTCAATGTTCCTGCATCTTGAGAAATGCAGCAGGGAAGTTACATTGGTTAGGTGCATCAATCATGCTAAACTCTCCCTCAGTGTACTCAAACAGGCCCCAGAGTGTGGCGACTAGGCAATTTTCACAGTAACTTCATTGCAATGTTAATGTAAGCCTACTTCTGACACTAATAAATAGATAAAATTAGATCTGAATGAGGACAAAGAAGAAATGGCAGGCAGTAAGAAAAGGAAAGTAAACCTGATGCAAGGACACAAAATGGAATAGCATGTTGAACGAGACAGGAACACAAGCCATGCTGAACAACACATCAGCCACGTTATGCATTAGCAGCATCTTCTACCATTGCCGTGCTACCTAGGAATGACCTGTAGGCATCACAGTAGAGGACAGTGGTGATCTGGTCACGGGCAGTGTTGTTCCAATGTTACAGCTTAGTTGCTGCAGATAGACAAGCTCCAGAATCATGCCCTGCTGATTGGATGTAAACTAAGACAAAATGTAACACAGAAAGACAGGATGACCAGGCCCTGTGTGTAGCTTTGGTTTATCTTCTTTCATCATTTGGCCACTCCAACATGAAATACTGCATTTCAGGAAAATAAGTTGTAACATCAATTGTTTTTGGTCAATAGATTGAAAATATTATTGAAATATCCCAAAGTACCATACTAAAAATATATATTATGAAATACGTTTCTTTACTCATACCTTTCCTTGCTCTCATTCAAATCATAGAATCCCTACAGTGCAGAAGCAGGCTATTTGGGCCATCGACCCTGCACTGACTCTGACAGAGCAACCACCCAGAATCTATTCCTGTAACCCCACGTATTTGCTCCACTAATCCCGCTAACCTATACATCTTTGGACACCAAGAGACAACTTAGCATGGCCAATCCACCTAACCTGCACATCTTTGGACTGTGGGAGGAAACCGGAGCACCCGGAGGAAACCCACGCAGACACGGGAAGAACATGCAAATTCCACACAAAACGTGAACATAAAATGAAAAAAAAATCATAATTGTGTGAAGAGTTTATCTGCTCTGAACCTTTAAAAAGACAAAGGCATGAAAATACATGCTGGTGCACAGGGAGCAGCAGAACTGCAGTGCAAAATGAAATGGGTGCGAGACCACTCCCGTGATTACATCAGCACAACTTGCATTCCTCGCCAGCAGCTCACAATCTTGTCCAGAGAAAAAAGTTCAGGAAAGGAAAACAAAACTGGAGCAAAAAAAGAGAAAATATGTTTATCATGCTTCATCATCTCCTGTGACTTGTGATGGACTCAGCTTGCTGCTTCTAACCACTTCTACGTTAGGTGCAAAGTATTGCCTCAGGTACATAGCTCATGACTGAAAATCCCACACTAGAGATTTTCCCAATGTTGACACTTAGCCATTCTTTGTGTGTTTGCTGAGATATTAAGTCTCCACAGACTATTATAGAGTATGGCAGCCTAGTGATTATGGTACTGCACTACCAGCACAGAGAGCAAGAGTTCAAACTCCAACATGACAAGTAAGTGAAACTCAATTCAATAAATCTGATCATTTGTAGGCTATGAAGCTTGTCAGATTGTCTTAAAAATCTTACTGGTTCACTAATGTTCTCTCAGCAAAGGTGACTCCAATCTCACAATATGTGGTTGAATATATTGCAGAAATACCAGTTGAACTATTTCCCAAGGATCCAGACTTCAGATCAGAGCAAGTTTCAGCTGCCCAGAACAAGATATCATCGGCCATTATCAACACCATTTTACATTGTTACAATCTGTCAGCACACCTTTCACTCCTTACAGAAAGAAAAATATAAAATGCTGGAAATATTTCGCAGGTCAGATAGCATCTAACATTTTTGGTTGATTTTTTCCCCCCCCAATCAGAACCAGGAAATATTATAAATTTAATAGATTTTAAGCAAATGAAAAGTGGGAAGGTGGAAAAAGAACAAAAGGAAGGTCTGTGATGGGGGTGGAAGACAAGAGGTTAAATAAGAAAATCGTTGGTGGTATTCGGAGTAAAGGGAATGATAATAGGACAAGTAAAGAAACATGAGATGTGCCTAGAGGAGGTGTGAACAGGAGAATGCTGAACAGCTGCAGTGACCCTCTGGCCATGGCGTGGGTGGGGTAGGGAAGTATATGAGGCATTGCTGGTTCCACAACTTGCCACCAGAAGGCCATTTGGCCTTGGCCTCAACAGGGGATCTATCTGGAAAATTCCAGACGATGATGAGTGCCCTCACTAAGCACTTTAAAAGAGCGTATGGACTACCCATCTAGTGGGCAAGATAGCCATCGCCCCCAGAAGTAGCCTCCATGAATGGAGGCAGGAACATGCCAGCAGCCTGGAATGACAGGGTTAGCACAGAATTGTCAGTATGCCCACCTCCACTCCAGCCTCCTCAGACCAATGAAAATTAGGCCCAATGAAACAGATTAATTGTTATAGGTGAATTGTCCAAGATGGGGCATGTTCTGTGGGACCTCTCCATCATAAAAGCTATTGTTCTGCCAATTCAGTTCATTCTGTGTAATGATTGCACTTGATGCAATGCAGGCTATGGGCCTTATAGACAATCTAGTTGCACTGCTGAAGATGAACTAACTAACCCCTGGCCTAACTATTCCAGCACCCCCATGATACAACATTTACCCAATCACGTAGAAAATCTTACAGGTATATTCTCTTGGACTGAGCAGGGCAAAGGAAATTTAAAAACTGCTAAGAAAAATTGAGCAGGTCTGGCAGCTTCTGGGGAGTGAGGAACAGAGTTAACATTTCATGTCCAATATGACTCTTCTTTGGAACAGTAGAGGGGTAGGAAGGTAATGGGTTTAAGGCTGTTGTAAAAAGGTGCAGGGTAGGTGGAGCAAAAGAGGTCAGGAATAAGTTAGAGGGAGGGGAGTTTGAATGACAAGGATGTCATGGAACACAAGGCAAAGAGAACGGTAATGATTTTATTAAACGGCACAAAGCATTGGTCCAGAATAGGTGCTCATAGCAAAATTAAGGTCAGCATTGTCAGGAAGCTGAAAAAGGTCTGCACTAAATCAAAAACATGAGAACGAGATATAGACTGACACTTGGGGGAAATAAATCAAAGTGGAGGACAGAGTTCATGGTCTGAAGTTGTTGAACTCAATGTTGAGTCCAGAAGGCTGTAAAGTGCTTAATCAGAAGATAAGTCTTGGTAGGGCTTAACGGGAACATTGTAGCAGGCCAAGGGCAGAAATGTGAGCGTGAGAGCAAGATAGTTAATTGAAATAGAAAGCAATTGAAGGTCAGAGTCATACTTACAGGACAACTGAAGACCAGCCAATTACAATCCCATCAGTCTTCTCCCAATCATCAACAAGGTAAAGGAATACATAACCAATATTCCCAGTAAGTGTCAAATGCTCACCGGTGAACTGTTTCACAAGAGTCACTTGGGATTATGTCCTCACCATTTCCTGATCCAGTCACAGACACAAGAGCTAAACAGCAGAGAAGAGGTTGTGTAGCTGCCCTGGACATCAAGGCAACATTTGACAGAGAATGCCACTAAAGATGTCCTAGAAAGGTCATGTTGGAATGTGGTGAGGAGTAGGGAATGTTGGACCAGTAGGAAACCCAGGAGTCAGGAAAACACAAGGGGAGGGGGTGGATTTTCCATCCCCATTTTTGGTGGGTGGGAACGATGGCGTGATGGAGAATCGAGGGGAAGTTCCTTAACAACTTCCATGCCAACAGGATTTCCCTGTTCGATTATCCCCACACCACACCAATGATTTATTAGTGTACCCACCATGAAGGGTCAGGATACAGGTAGGTACAGCCCCCAGGGGGAGAGGGTCATGCCTGTGCAATACCCTTGCAGTGCCCCTGGCCTGTGTCCATGGCGGCGTGCGTGTGTGGGGCATTCCCGTGTCCATGGGAGGGAAAACCACTTCCTTTTTGTTTTATTATGTTCAGATCTAAAGGACACCCAGTTCTCTTGAAGGCTGGTGTTGGTGGGCAGGCTTTGATTGAGTGACAAAAAAAAATATGGCGGGAAAAGCCAGCAGTGGAGCCGGCGGGCTACACACCAAATTTCCCATCTTAAAAATAAACATGAAATCCCACCCAATGGCCAATCATAACAGCTGCTGGACATTGTTGTTTGAGTTACTTGGGGCAGGATCCTTAGTCACCTTCTTTAGCAAAGGCTTTATTACACTAGAAGGTCTAGAATGAATAAGGCTGCTCAACCTCAATAAAGCATTCAACTCAATTATCACCTTGTTTTGAGGAAGCCACATTTCTCACACTGCCACAGCGACAATACATTGAAAAGTAGTTAATTGGCTGTAAAGTGCTTTGTGACATCCAGCGGTCATGAAAGGTGCAATATAAAGGCAAATCATTCTTCTTTTTCATTTAACATTCCCCTGATAATGCAAGAGTCAAAGACTTCACAGCCTGTAGAGTAAACATTTTCCAATAAAGCTGTTGTTTGTTTATACCTTTGTGGTCGGCAAGCCTATCCTTTAAAAATACCACACCTTCCACCATCAATATCCTCGGAGTCACCAATGACCAGAAATGTAATTAAGCCAATCAGAATGGCACTGTGATGACCAAAACAGTCTGGATACTCAGCAATTTGTGGTTTGCCCCTAACTCCCTTGATGTCTCTCCATCAGTGAACGTAACACTGAATGCAGTTTCTCGGACTTTGAACATTTTTCACGTACCTTTTCTTTTTCCCAAACTGTCCTCTAAACAGTTAGTTGCGTTTGCAAATTCAACAATAAGATATGTGCAGAAATCAGAAACACATGACACAACATATTCAAGTACTTAGAAACTTGACAGCATTCTTTAAACTATGCCAATTTTTTTCATCTAACTTGATTTTATTAAATGCTTCTCTTAAAGTATACGCTTTATTTAGGCATTGCTACTACTAGGTCTATTTTAATATGTTAGAAGGATATTTGCTGGTAGCAGCAAATCCTCGTGATTTTATGATATAAATTAGTTTGCAGTTTCCTGTGAATTATTAAATTATACCGATTATGTTTTGTCCTCTTTCGAATTCCGAAGTCAAGACCACCCCACGGTGACAACAGTGGAGCGTACATGATGCACTCATATTAGTTTCTCCAAGCACTTATATCACAATATCATCCCTCATTTCCCAGAGTAACATTATCATGTTCAACACCATTGAACAGTACAATGAGACTCAGCAAGGAGAGTGTGGCGATAACGAATAGGAAATATAATTCAGACATCAAAGCCTACTGTGACTAATAAACACAAAATGCCAGATTGTAAAAATGAGCATGCCGCTGGCAATTTGTAATGGGAATGAGTGTCAGATAGGTTTATAAGATGTCAAAACAAAGCAACATAGAGAATGTAACAACACATAATGGAGCCATTTTGCTCGTAATGGGCAAGATATCCCAAGGGCTTTGGAACCCTACAATAACGGTCAAATGGGGGTTAGAAACCCAGCTGTAATTTTCCCCAAATTGGCCAACTTATGGCCCGAGGGTGGTTCGCAGTCCAATTAAGGAAGGTGGGCAGGCTCTCAAAGTCTTCCAACTAGTTGGCTGCAGTGTTAGGCAACGAAGAGAAAGGGTACTTCCATTTTGAGATATCCACTCTCCAGCTTCTCTATTTCCAAGCAACCGGACCATTATGCTACCCCTGACTGCAGCTGAATCCAGGCAAGCAGGATGCCCCCCTCCCAAACCCTTCAGGCTGTTATATTGTTCCCCTGTGCCTAGAAACAGAATGGAACAGTTTGTGATCCACTCCAAGCCCTCAGCAATAAGATTGCTAAAAATAATTGCTGTTGCACTCTCTACGATGCATTCTTTGAAGAGCTGATCTCCATACACAGGGATCCTGATAATGCAAGGCCAATTGGAAAATTCAGGTTGGCCTAAGCTGTGAGTCGCAATCTTACGACTGTTAGTGCAACTAAGAGTCAGAATGCGATTTTCGCCAGTAGGGGGAAGGGTGGAGCCTAAACTCACTCAAAGCCGGCTGCAGAGCTCTTGGGGTGCCATTGCTCAGGTGTCCCATCATCCCCTTCCCCCCCCATTGATTTCTCTCTGTGCTGGTCTTCCACCGTCCCCCCTCCAGTCGCCCCCTTTGCAGAGTTCCTCCCTTCTCTCCTCCCCACCTGGAGCTCTCCCCTGCCACCTCTCTACCCCCCTCAAACCCCAGTCCCATCCCCTTGGCCCATTGGGCAGTGTAAGAGTGCTTGGCTGGCATTGTCCAAAGGAAACTGTCCGGCCCTGCACCCAACCAGTTGGGGGTTGCAATGGCCTCCTGTCCCAATGGTGAGGCCATCACATCTGGTCTCCGCCAATGTAGACCAGCTGTGATTCTTGCCAGTGAGAAGCTCGATTGGTGAGAAGTTTGACGGGCAAGCAAGTAAGGGCAAGTCCGGGACTCACTAATGACATTTAAATGCTGTCATTACATTTCACCGGCAAAACTGTGTCTGTATGATTGGGAGAGGTGAACGACCAGGTGTGAACCCATGTTTTTGCCTCTTGCCCTATCTTACTGGCTCACCACACCGATAGACCAGTGCGAGATATCGCATCCTTAATCTTTAGCAAAATGGCCACCCATGTTACAGTGGTTAGCACTGCCACCTCACAGTGCCAGGGACGCAGGCGACTGTCTGTGTGGAGTGTGCATGTTCTTCTTGTGGCTGCATGGGTTTCCTTCAGGTGCTCCGGTTTCCTCCCACAATCTAAAGATGTACGGGTTAGGTTTATTGCCCCTTAGTGTCAGGGGGATTAGCAGGGTAAATACGTGGGTTAAAGGGATAGGGTCTGAGTGGATTGTTGTTGGTGCAGGCTTGATGGGCTGAATAGTCTCATATAATTATACGAATGGCTGCACTGACTCATTGCTGCTTCAGCTGGGATCAGAAATCCTGGCTGAAATATTACAATTTGATCGGGTCTTAGAAATCTTTGCGGGCAGTGGCAACATGTGCAGCATTATTCTGACTGGAAGATCTAGGCCCATGTTTCTAGTTTATTTTTGCCAAAAAAATCTTAGTTTCGTAAAATTTTCCTTTCCCCAATTTAGAACTTTTACTCCTCGTCCACCTTTGTCCTTTAACATCATTATTCTAAACCTAGCTGAATTATGATCACTACTATCAAAATGCTCTCCTCACTGCTACTCTTCAGCCTTCACTTCCAAATACGTAACCGACCTCAGGCAGTGTACATTAATTAACCCTGGGGAGGGAACAAATGCACACAGGAACAGTGTGGACACAGCAAAGAAAAACAAAGCTGCAGAGGGAACAATCTTAAGAAGCAGGTCGGCTCACAATCACTGACACAATGGGGGTGAAAACACGTAGGGTAGGATTTTAAGGATGGCAAACAATTGGCACTCGCCATCCTGAGAATTGGCACCTATTGGGCAGCCACTGACTCTTTCTAGTCCCACTGCCATTTAATGCTCACTTGAGCATTGACTGGCAGTGGACAGGGCCTCCATCTGCCCTTGGAAAGAAGTCCCACCTATGAGAGCTGTCAGCCAATCAGACTGGCTGACAATTCTTCAACCCGACCAGGTAGAGCACTGCAGTGGCCAGAAGTAGTACTGCAGTGCTCTGCTTCGGACTTAGTCCCAGCACCTTTGAAAAAGAAAGTCCCAAGGGCCTCGGAGATCTAATGCCCCGACAGATGGGGGTGGTCCCAGTGTCCCCCCCCCCCCCTTACTTCCCACTAGAGATGGGGAAAAGTGCAAGTGTTACTTTCCCACCCTCCCAACACCTGCCCACCTAAAAATTGAGTTTGGGCAGGATAAAGCTCTAAAAGCCATTAAGTGGCCACTTAAGGGCCTTAGTTGGCAAAAGGCCCTTCGGCCCATTGAATCTACACCAACACATTAGAAACACCTGAACTCACACCTAATCCCATCTACCTGCTCGTGATGCTTAACCTTGAATGTTATGACATGCCAAGTGCTCATCCAGATTCATTTTAAAAAGTGTGTGAGGCAACCCGCCTCTACCACCCTACCAGGCAGTGCCTTCCAGACCGTCACCACCCTCTGGGTAAAAAAGTTTCTCCTCACATCCTTCCCAAATCTCCTGCCCCTCACCTTGAACCTATGTCCCCTCGTGACTGACCCTTCAGCCAAGAACCCACTCAGCTAAACCCAGACATAATTCAACGCTTGGGCAGTTCGGGCCTCTGGTGGGAAACTCACCCATTTGCCTATTAAGGCCCTTAAGTGGTCTTTGATTAAAGTGAAGGTGTAAAAACTAGCAGGTAAATTTAAAGACACATTCAATAGATACTATCACAGAAGTTTTTTTAAAGTTTATTTATTAATTAGTGTCACAAGTAGGCTTATATTAATGCTGCAATAAAGTTACTCTGAAAATCCCCTATTTGCCACACTCCGGCGTCTGTTCGGGTTCACTGAGGGAGATTTCAGCATAGCCAATGCATCCAACCAATGTGTCTTTTGGACTGTGAGAGGAAACCAGAGCACCCGGAGGAAACCCATGCAGACACAGGGAGGATGTGCAGACTCCGCACAGACAGTGACCCAAGCCGGGAATCGAACTGGGGTCTGTAGCTCTGTGAGGCAGCAATGCTAACCACTGTGCTACCATGAAAGTCACGTTGCAACTCATGACCTGTCCTAACCATCAGTATGGAGCGGTCTCAAGAGGAAATAGTTCCTGTTTGGATTTGTCATCACACAGATCGTAACCCTGGCCCAGTATAAACACAGTTTTAAAATTGCTCAAAGGCTTTGAATCTCCAAAGCACTTTTTAAACATATCAGAAGTTGATTAAAATATGAAGATCACGAACGCTCCTGTTTTCACCTCAATTCATTTCAATGAGGGATATGGTAGAGTGGATAAGGAGTCGTGACTGACCCTTAGTTGAAGGATCAGTCACAAGGGAACCTAGGTTCAAGGTGAGGGGCAGGAGGTTTGGGCCGGGGGAGGCAGTGAGGAAAAACGTTTTTTTACCCAGAGGGTGGTGACGGTCTGGATTGCGCTGCCTGGGAGGGTGGTAGAGGCGGGTTGTCTCACACCCTTTAAAAAGTTCCTGGATGAGCACCTGACATGTCATAACATTCAAGACTATGGGTCAAGTGCTGGCAGATGGGATTAGGTGGGAGTTCAGGTGTTTCGAATGTGTTGGTGCAGATGAGCTGAAGGGCCTCTTCTGCACTGTATGATTCGATGACCATGACTACAGAATTAAGTCAAATTCAGGCAGTTTAGTTGAGTATATTGTTCGATCGGTATCAATATTATAGCTAGCAATCACTGACAAGTATTTACAGTAAAACCGCACTTATAGGCACATTCAGTCTGAACCAGTAATTCTTGTTTTCTCAATAATATCACTCCAAAATGGATTTTCTGTCATATTTCTAACACAAGTCTCCCTGGGTGGACTCGGTGGTGATATGAACATTTTTGCCAGTCGTAAATATGCAAATAGTATATTTACCACCAGTTTGGAGATTCAAGCGGCACTAATGAGTGGAGTAATGCCAGATCAATTTGAAGTCAACTGGGTTCATCAACAGGGGACAAAAAGGCCAGAAAATGTGCCCATGCAAGTTTCAATTAAGAAGATCCGCGTTAGCTCCTCGTGGTGTTTAACTTAAGTTGAGTGTTGCCTTGATACTCCAACACTATTATTAAACTGCTCACAGGAGCATATTTAGATCAAATCACTCAAGCATCAGGAGCTGCACATCAGCAATAAGGTGACCTGGTGAGAAGGGGAAAGTAGCAATTTACAAAGCCTGCATGAATTACATAATCTTAATTGAAAAACAATGTTAAAGGCAATTGGAACTCAGTAGGCAAATCCTGAATTAATGATTTCACAAACTGTTTACTGAGTGAAAATCTCACCATAATTTCTGCTGCTTTGCCAGGTCACCTTAGAGTAACTGCTACCAACAACATTTATACTGGTGGATTTTCCACCACATTTCTCCAATTAACTGAGTGTCGTCAGTCAGTGCACAACTACAGATATGGAAATAACCAGTTGGGGGTCATTACCCACCACAAAGCAGCACATCCCATTTTCCAACTGAAAAAAAAGTAATTCACAACTGGGTGGCTGAATCATACGTTGAATTAGAACACCATCCTCACTCTCTCAGGTCTGTTCCACCATGTTCCAGTGTAATTGCATGAAAAATCTCCTCTCTCTAAAGGCTTCTAAATACAATTGACCAATTTTACCAAGGTCTCATTGGACATGGGCGCAACACCCAAGATTGCTTCACAAATTGACAAGAATTTGGTCACCTTATATACATTTTTTATCCTTCTATGGGATGTGAATGTCACAGGCAAAGCCAGCAATTGTTCATCCCTTACTCAGAGCGGTTAGTGAAGATTGCTGGTAAAGTGATTGAAGAAAGAACACACTGATTGGAGCCAGGAATGTCCTTTCTAAAGAAAAGTGAAAAGGGTCTGATGTGGACACAATCCAAAGCGTCACAGATAGGAGAATGTTGCACTCGGCAGCAATAACATCTCTCATATTAATCTGCACGAAAGAACAAGTCAGAAACATAGGGGGCAATTTTCCGACCTCGCCGGATCTGGCGCAGATCATGCTGATCCCGGAAATTAGCGTGCAGGCCTAAATATCCAATCTGCACCCAGCAAAGACTTGCAACCGTTCAGGCCACTTTCTACTGGCATGAACCGGAACACGCCCGGAAAGAGCACAAATCGGATTAGCAGGAGATTGACTGAATTTCTGTCTCATTAGCAAGTACAACCACACGAAGGTTCCCACCTTTTCAGTGGGAGGTCACTGAATTAGTACTGGTCTCCATTAGCGGAAACCAGGCATGATGGGTACATGGTGCGGGGGGGGGGGGGGGGGAGAGAAATCAGAGGCCATTGAAGCGTTGGTCATTGGGTGGTTGGGAGCCTGGCCGGCAGTGCCCACCTGGCAGTGTCAGTTGGGCACTGCCAGTATGCCAGGGGCAGTGCCAAAGGGGTGGGGCCCAAGTGGGGATGTGGCTCGTACAGGTGTGGATCATGAAGGGGTCATAACGAGGGAGCCTGTCAATGGTCATGCAGGGGGCCCCATTGGGAGGGCCCCAATGCTGATGATCCAAGTTGGGGAGGGAGCGGGGGAATATGCCACTGATGGGGAGGGTGTGGTCTAGATGTCCATGGGGGTGGGGCAGGAGGGAAAGAAGGGGTCTTCCAGTGCACTGTGCGATCTTGGTGCCCAAATGTTCTGAAGCTGGGCTTGTTTAGGCCCCACCCCCCTCAGTAACGCCACTCTCCAAAAATGTGACTAAGTATGGATGATTGTAGTGCGGAGCGAACCTGAGAGACCAGCGCGGATCAGTCCGGTATTCTCACGGTTATGGCACTTGGAGAAATTCCGCCCATAATAACAGAGCGATCTGGGCGTGCAGGTCCACAGTTCCCTAAAAGTGGCAACACAGGTGGCCAAAGTGATTAGAAAGCATATAGCATGCTTGCCTTCATCAGCTGAGGCATTGAGTACAAGAGTTGGGAAATTATGTTGCAGATCTATAAAACCTTGGTTAGACTACATTTGGAGTATTACATGCAGTTCTGGTCATCTTGCTATCAGAAGGAAGTGGAAGCTTTGGAGAGAGTGCAAAGAAGGTTCACCAGGATGTTGCCTGGTCTCAAGGGCGTTGACAACAAAGAGAGGTTGAATAAACTAGGATTGTTTGCACTGGAAAGATGGAGGATGAGGGGAGACCTGATAGAGGTCTACAAATGAGAGGCATAAGCAGAGTGGATAGTCAAAGGCTTTTTCCAAGGGTGGAAGTGTCAATTACAAGGGGGCACAGGTTTAAGTCCTGTCTGGACCACCGTTGTGTTTGTCATGCCTGGACACATCCCCTGCTGGCTCCTCCCCTTGTCACCTAGTATAAAGGTGACTGTTCCCTCCCCCTTGTTCAGTTTGGGTCGGTTATCTGTTAGGATATGCTCCTAGTTCTGTAATGAATAAAAGCCTACAGTTGTATTGGCACACAAGTAGTCTTTTGCCTAATTGATAGCGCTTCAATTTCATTCATTACCTTTGACCGATATGGAGCAGCTTTTGAAGCCTGACAGATTAACCTTGGACCCTCAAGAGGTCAGAGATTCTGATAGTTTTGACTATTGGCTGGACTGTTTTGAAGCTTTCATCAGCACCTCTGCGGTCATTGACTCCGACGGTGATAAGCTCCGCGTGCTCCGCGCCCAGGTAAGCGATACAGTCTACTGTATATTCCGGGATGCTACTACATACGTGGACACTATAGAACTCTTGAAAGGGCAGTTTCAAAAGGGCCCTAATGTGGTCTACGCCAGACATTTCTTGGCTACTCGCAGGCAGCAGCCAGGAGAATCGTGCGCCAAGTTTCTGCGCGCCCTGCGGGTCCTAGCTCGAGCTTGCGACTGTAAGGCTGTTTTAACCGCTCAGAACACGGAGGACATGTTCCGGGACGCCTACGTCGCAGGTATTGAGTCTACTTACATTCGGCAGTGCCTGCTTGAACAGGGTGGCCTGGATCTCCAGAAAACGGCCACGATGGCTGAATCCCTAGAAGCGGCCTCCCGCAATCTCAGGGCCTAGAATGCATGCCGTTCCATCGACGGTTCCACCGCAGTGGCTGTTCCAGCGGGGCTCAAATGCTACTTCTGCAGCCTAGCCAACCACCCTCGGCGTCGCTGCCCGGCGAAGGATGCGATCTGCTCCGGATGCGGTAAGCAAGGCCATTTCGTCAAAGTCTGCCGGGCGAAGTCGATCACAAAGTCTCGTGGTGCCATGTGTGTTCCGCGGGTGCCGCCATCTTTGATGCAGTCAGTGGCTGCACGGGAATCGGCATCTTTGATGTAGTCAGTGGCTGCACGGAAATCGCCATCTTGGGTGCCGTCATCAAGGCGTGCCGAGCGGGAAACTTCATCCGCGACATCATCAGACGCAGACGAATATGAATACTCACTGGGTTCGACGGTTGCATCAATTCGTCTAGACCAATCTCAGCCTCACCAACTCTCCAAGTCAACGATGGAGATTAAGGTAAACAACCATGTAGAAAACTGTTTGTTCGACTGCGGGAGCACAGAGAGTTTTATACACCCTCGCACAGTGCGTCGATATGCCCTTCCCATGCGGCCCTGGAGACGGACAATCTCCATGGCTTCGGATTCTCACTCAGTGGATGTCCTTGGGTGCTGCGTGGTGACGCTGACGGTACAGGGCACAGTCTACGAGCGTTTTCGGCTCCTCGTGCTGCCGCAACTCTGCAGCTGTACTGCTGGGGTTAGATTTCCCCATCCATCATAGGAGCGTCACTTTGCAGTATGATGGCCCTTATTCCCCGCTCTGTGTCTGCAATGTGCCGTTACTTAAGCGCCTCCCGCGCACCACCTGCAGTCTCTCGACCCTCAAGATTGCCCCACCTCTTTTATTCGATAATCTCATCCCGGATTGCAGGCCTATAGCCACCAAAAGTAGGCGCTATAGCGCGGAAGACCGGGCCTTCATTCGGTCCGAAGTACAACCTTTGCTCAAGGAAGGGATCATTCAGGCCAGCACCAGCCCCTGGAGGGCGCAGGTGGTCGTAGTTAAATCGGGGGAGAAACACCGCATAGTGATCGACTATAGCCAGACCATAAACAGGTATACGCAACTAGATGCGCACCCTCTTCCCCGCATCTCTGACATGGTCAATCGCATCGTGCACGATAGTGTTTTCTCCATGATTGATTTAAAATCGGCCTACCACCAGCTCCCTATCCACTCGGAGGATCGCCCATATACTGCCTTTGAGGCGGATGGTCGCCTCTACCAGTTCCTCCGAGTCCCTTTTGGTGTTACCAATGGGGTCTCAGTTTTCCAGCAGGCCATGGATCAAATGGTGGACCAGCACGGGCTACGGGCCACTTTCCCGTATCTGGATAATGTCACCATCTGCGGCCATGACCTGCAGGACCATGATGCCAACTTACAAAAATTCCTCCGTACTGCCACTCTCCTGAATTTGACATATAATAAGGCGAAGCGTGTCTTTCGGACACGCCGCCTCGCTATCCTTGGGTACGTGGTGGAAAATGGTGTCCTTGGTCCCGATCCAGCCTGTATGCGTCCCCTTATGCAGCTTCCCCTTATGCAGCTTCCCCTCCCTACTACTCTCAAAGCACTGAGGAGATGCCTGGGCTTCTTCTCCTACTATGCCCAGTGGGTTCCCCGTTATGCGGATAAAGCCCGTTCGCTTCTCAAATCGACCTCTTTTCCCCTGGCGGAGGAGGCCCATCTGGCCTTCGACGACATCAAAGCAGACATCGCGAAGGCCGCGATGCATGCTGTGGATGAATCCATCCCATTCCAAGTGGAAAGTGATGCATCTGACTTTGCCCTAGCCGCCACCCTTAACCAAAGGGGCCGTCCGATGGCCTTTTTTTCCCGGACCCTACAAGGCCCTGAGATTTGACACTCCTTGGTTGAGGAGGAGGCCCAGGCCATCGTGGAAGCTGTCCGGCACTGGCGCCATTACCTTGCGGGCCAACGGTTGACTTTACTTACGGACCAGTGGTCCGTTGCCTTTCTGTTCAACACCAGGCAGAGGGGCAAGATCAAAAATGATAAGATCTTGCGGTGGAGGATTGAGCTCGCCACCTTTAGATATGATATCATGTACCGGCCTGGGAAGCTCAATGAGCCCCCAGACGCCCTGTCCCGTGGAACATGTGCCAGCGCCCAACTAGTTCAGCTAGTCTCTCCATAATGATCTCTATCACCCGGGTGTCACCAGATTTTTCCACTTTGTCAAAGCCCGTAACCTGCCCTACTCCCTCGAGGAAGTCCGGTCGGTTACGAGGCAATGCAGGGTCTGCGCAGAGTGCAAGCCGCAGTTCTATCGGCCAGGTAGGGCGCACCTTATAAAGGCCACTCGCGCGTTTGAGCGCCTCAGCATTGATTTTAAAGGCCCCCCTCCCTTCCTCTAACCGCAATATTTATTTTCTGAATGTCATCGATGAATATTCGCGTTTCCCTTTTGCCTTCCCCTGCCCGGACATGACCACGGCTACGGTGATTCAGACCTGAACACGCTCTTCACCCTGTTCGGTTTTCCATCCTATGTTCATAGCGACCGTGGGTCCTCATTCATGAGCGACGAGCTGAGGCAGTACCTGCTCGCCAAAGGCATTGCCTCCAGCCGCACCACTAGCTATGACCCCAGGGGTAATGGTCAAGTGGAGCGGGAGAACACAACTGTCTGGAAGGCTGTTCTATTAGCGCTACACTCTAGGGGCCTTCCAGTCAGCCATTGGCAAGACGTCCTCCCGGATGCACTCCATTCAATTAATTAGGTCACTCTTGTGTACAACGACCAATACGACCCCTCACGAGCGGATGTTCACTTTCCCCAGAAAGTCCTCCTCGGGTACCTCGCTCCCAGCTTGGCTGATGTACCCTGGGCCCGTTCTGCTTCGGAAGCATGTCCGGACCCATAAGGCAGACCCCTTGGTCGAGAGGGTCCAATTGCCACATGCTAATCCTCAATATGCTTACGTGGCATACCCTGATGGGCAGGAGGATACAGTCTCTGTCTGTGACTTGGCACCCGCAGGTGCCCCTGAGGCCACCACGTCCCTCCGCCCCACTGTCCCAGTCCCTTGTGTTGTGCGCCCAGAGCCCACTACGTCCCTCCGCCCCCCAGCCCCAGTTCCCTCTGTTCTCCATACACCACCAGGGCCACAGCTCACTTCCCTCACCCCTATGTACAGCTCGCTTGAGTCGCCGGTGCCGTCGCCACGCAGTACCCGACTACTGGACGGGACAATGGATGGTTCCGCCTCACACCACCTGGCGCCTCCTCTCGACGCTCAGTGCCTGGGCTGACTCCGCTCCTTGCTCGGACGACTCTGCAACCTGCACTACGACGATCGCGACGGCGGATCAAGCCACCAGATCGTCTGAACTTGTGACATTGTTTCCGCTTCACCCCGTTTTTTTTTTTAAAGGAGGGGTGAATGTGGTGGACTACAGTTGCGCCTTTGTCCTGTCTGGACCACCGTTGTCGTGTTTGTCACGCCTGGACACATCCCCTGCCGGCTCCTCCCCTTGTCACCTAGTATAAAGGTGGCTGTCTCCCCCCCCTTGCTCAGCCTGGGTCGGTTACCTGTTGGGATGTGCTCCTAATTCTGTAATGAATAAAAGCCTACAGTTGTATTGGCACACAAGTAGTCTTTTGCCTAATTGATAGCGCTTCAGGGAAAGTTTAAGGGAGATGTGCGGGGGAAGTTTTTTTACACAGAGTGGTCGGTGCCTGGAACATGCTGCCAGAGGAGGTGGTGGGAGCAGGCTCTTTAGCAACGAATAGGTGGTGTCTGGATGGGTACATGAATAGGGAAGGAATAGAGGGATACGAACTGAGTAAGGGCAGAAGTTTTTTCTTTAGCTTAGTTAGGGCACCATGATCGGCACAGGCTCGGAGGGCCAAAGGGCTTGTCCCTGTGCTGTACTTTTCTTTGTTCTTATAATCTGTGAATCAGTAACTTAATGCATCCAACTAAGGCGGCCAGGTAATAGCAAATTACTGTGGATGCTGGAATCCGAAACAAAAACTGAAAATGCTGGAAAATCTCAGCAGATCTGAGAGCATCTTCAGTGACAGAATAGAACCAACCGGTGCAGGTTTGAAGGGCTGGAGGACCTGTTCCTGTGCTGTAATTTTCTTTGTTCTTTGAGTCTGGATAGGACTCTTTGTCAAAGTTGAGAAGGCCAGATCATGGAATCACCCCTAAAACTAAAAGCAACTTCTATTTATCGAATGGATAATTGTAATTAGAACAATTGTCTTTAATCTCATGCAACAAGGTTTGAACTGCCAGTTTCATCTATTTAAAAAAAGTCAAAGCAGTTCATTTACTCGATGTAATTATTATTCTACATTTGGTGTGAAAGAAATGAATCACATTATCGCATCACGATTTTTTTTCCATTGGGACAGGCTTTAGCACAAGAAAGGAAAGCAATATATGGGAGCAAGTTAATTAATCAAGGACTAAACGAATGAACTTTTCCCCAAGTACAGCTTCACAGGGAAATCAAAGGGCAGAGATGAATATAAAAGTTAAAGAAGGAACTGGTCAGGTGAGCTACAATACAAACAGTGTTTAAAGCTGAAGCTGAGAGAAGGCACAATGTGAAAGTTTTTATAATTATATTCAGCTGGACAAGTTGGATTTCCTCATGTTATGATTCATACCTTTTGCTATATATGTTTTTCAAGTGAAGGGCTTGGCTCTTAAAACAGATAATGTCTCTTTGAATATAAAAGCTGCATGTGTTACTCTGCTGCACTGAAATAACATGACTCATAACTAGTCATTATCTCCCACCACTCTAACATGCCTAAAAACAAATTTAAGGAAATGTAGAAAAGTTACTGAACAGAAGGATGCAATTCAGCCCATCGAGCCTGTGCTAACCGAAAAAGAGAAATCCTACCTAAGCCCGCTTTGCAGTCTTGGTTCAAAGCAGTGCAGGTTCCAGCACTTCAAATGCATATCCTAGTAGTTTCCCAATGCAATGAGGGTTCTGCCTTTACCTTTGCTTTCGGCAGGGAGTTTCAGACTCTGACCATGCTCTTGTTGAAAGAAAAACTTCACTCTCCAATAATCCTTCTGCCAATTGTGCTAAATCTATGTTTCCTAGTTATAGACCACTCCGCTAAGGAAAACAGCTCTTTCTTATTACCTCCATCTAGGCCCCTTACAATTTTATACACCTCAATTAATTTTCCCCTCAGTCTCCTCTGTTTGTAATATGGGATGGAACTCTCCAGCCATTCATGCCAGTGGGATTCTCTGGTTCTGCTGCAGTGAACGGAGATTGGGCTGAACGCCAATTTTTCCATCTTCGCTTGCAGCGGAGGCGGGTGTGAATGGCTGGAGAATTCCAGTCGTGGTAATCAGAACTGTACACAGTACTCTACTTTTGGCCTAACTAGTATTAAACAGTTCTAGCATGGCCTCCCTGTTTTATATTCCATGCTTCGGCTAATGAAGAAAATAATCCGGTTTGCTTTCTTAATTACCTTCTCTATCTGTCCTAATATTTTAAGCAATC
This sequence comes from Mustelus asterias, assembly GCF_964213995.1. Lineage (NCBI taxonomy): Eukaryota > Metazoa > Chordata > Chondrichthyes > Carcharhiniformes > Triakidae > Mustelus > Mustelus asterias. The sequence continues at coordinate 81,251,052 of NC_135812.1, read as the reverse complement.
TATAAATGTGCACTACAATTCTCTTTTTCTCTACATCTCTCAGTACCCTCCCATTTATTGTATGTCACCTTATGTTCCCCAATGCATTATCTGCAGACTGAATTCAATCTGCCAACTTTTCTGCCAATTTGACCAGTCCATTGGAATCTTTCTGCAGTTTATAGCTTTCTACCTCACTACAAACCACATAACCTTTTTGCATCCTCTGCAAATCTCTTAATTGTACCCTGTACGTTTAAGTCTAAATCATTGATAGGCACCATGGGAAGCAAGGAACCTAGTACTAAGCCCTGTGGAATACCACAGGAAACAGCCAGTCACAAAAACAGCTGTAAACCATACCCATTCTCTGCAACTGAGCCAACTTTGGATCCAACTTGCTTCTTTCCCTTGGATCCCGGACTTTTACTGTTCTGACCAGTCTGCCATGTGTGACCTTGTCAAAAGCCTTCCTAAAATCAATGTAGATTTTGCTTACTTTGCATTCTTACTGGAGAATAAGTTGGGTGCCCTCCACTTGCACAGGGCAAACTATTAATGAGATTTGCTTAAAAATTTAATTCACAGAAATAAAATAAGGACAGTAATGTTATACAGTACAATCCATTGACAATTTCAAAGTGCCCGTGGTTTAAACCAGTTTCTTTTGGAAAACCCATGCAAAGATCAGCCCATATTTCACACCCTTTGATTTGATTTTTTACTGTCACATGTATTAGCATACAGTGAAAAGTATTGTTTCTTGCGCGCTATACAGACAAAACATACCATTCATAGAAGGAAATGAGAGAGTGCAAAATGTAGTGTTACAGTCATACCTAGGATGTAGAGAAAGGTCAACTTAATGCAAGGCAAGCAGCAGGGAAGAAGCTGTTCTTGAGTCGGTTGGTACGTGACCTCAGACTTTTGTATCTTTTTGCCGAAGGAAGAAGGTGGAAGAGTGTATGTCCGGGATCCTTAATTATGCTGGCTGCTTTGCCAAGACTTTGATACAACCAGAAAGAATGCTTTCTATGATGCATTTGTAAAAGTTGGAGAGTTATAGCTGACATGTCAAATTTCCTTAGTCTTCTGAGAAAGTAGAGACGTTGGTGGGCTTTCTTAACTATAGTGTCGGCATGGGGGGGGAGGGGGGGGTGGGGGGAACGGGACAGGTTGTTGGTGATCTGGACACCTAAAAACTTGAAACTCTCGACCCTTTCTACTTTGTCCCCATTGATGTAGACAGGGGCATGTTCTCCTTTATGCTTCCTGAAGTCGATGACAATCTCCTTTGTTTTGTTGACATTGAGGGAGAGATTATTGTTGCCACACCAGTTTACCAGATTCCCTCTCTCATTCTTGTACTCTGTCTCGTCATTGTTTGAGATCCAACCCACTAAGGTGGTATTGTCAGCAAACTTGAAAATCGAATTGGAGGGGAATTTGGCCACACAGTCATAGGTGTACAAGGAGTATAGCAGAGGGCTGAGAACACAGCCTTGTGGGGCACTCGTGTTGAGGATGATCATGGAGGAGGTGTTGTTGCCTATCCTTAAATGATTGTGGTCTGAGTTCGGAAGTTCAGGATCCAGTCGCAGAGGGAGGTGCCGAGGCCCAGGCCATGGAGTCTGGAGATGAGTTTCGTGAGAATAATAGGGTTGAAAGCTGAGCTGTAGCCAATAAATGGGAGTCTGACATAGGTATCCTTGTTATCTAGGTGTTCTAGGGTTGAGTGCAGGGCCAAGGAAATGGTGTCTGCTGTGGACCTGTTGCGGCAGTAGGCAAACTGTAGTGGGTCCAGGTAGTCTGGGAGGCTGGAATTGATTCATCCCATCGCTAACCTTTCTGAGCACTTCATAATGATGGATGTTAGAGCCACCGGCCGATAGTCATTAAGGCACGCTGCTTTGTTTTTCTTAGGTACCAGGATGATGGTCATCTTCTTGAAGCAGATAGGGACCTCAGATTGTTGTAAAGAGAGGTTGAAGATGTTTGAGAATACCTCCACCAGCTGATCCACGCAGGATCGGAGTGCATGTCCGGGCACCCCATCCGGGCCAGGTGCTTTCCGTGGGTTGACCTTCAAGAAAGCTGCTCTGACATCTGCAATGGTGACCTCAGATACAGCTTCATCCAGGGTGGAGGGCATGCTCTTGCTGATCTCTTGCTCAAAACAGGCACAGGATGCATTGAGCTCATCAGGGAGAGGTGAGGTGCATTGGAGCCGATGATTTTACATGCCTTCATCTTGTAGCCCGTTATGTCCACCCAATGGAAAAGACAAGCTGGTCCATCAAACGTGTCCTACACTGTCAGAATGTAACATTATCTTCAGGTCTAAATCTGTTTTTATTTCAGGTCATGCAAAACTAAGTGTTTGAAAAACTTGGCAGGTCTGGCAGCACCTGTGGTGAGAGGAATAGAGTTAACGGCCAGAATTTTACCATCCCACCTGCTGTGGGAATCGGAGTGGGCGAGTGGCGGACAATAGGAAGGTCCCACCTCGGGTGGGATTTTACGGTTTCGGGATGAGCGAGGCCATAAAATGTCTTTGAACATCTCAAGTTCAATATCACTCTTCTTCAGAAGTGCTCTGAGTTTTTCAGCACTTTCTGTTTTTATTATCATTGCATGATTTTGGGAAGTGGAATTAATCCTGCCCCAAGTTCAAGTGCAAATAACACTCAATGCTTTGGTCTAAATACAGTTTGAAAACACTTCCACTAATCAGTGCAGTATGGTGGCACAATGGTTAGCACTGCTGACTCACAGCGTCAGGGACCTGGGTTCAATTATGGCCTTGGGTCACAGTGTGGGGTTTGCAAATTCTCCCTGTGCCTGTGTGGATTTCGTCTGGGTCCAGTTTCCTCCCACATTCCAAAGATACGCAGGTTAGGTTGATTGACCAGGCTAAATTGCCCCTTAGTGTCCCAAGATGTGTAGGTTAGTAGGTTAGATGTGTTGGGTAAATGCATGGGGTTACGGGGATAGAGCCTGGGAAAGATGCTGTGTCAGAGAGTCAGTGCAGATGTGATGGGCCGAATGGCCTCTTTCTGCACTGTAGGATTCTATAATCTGGAAGTTTATTGCATTTTTTAATGCTGTTTCTTAGCAACCGTTTCTGAAGGCCAGTTTCTCATTGTCCTTGTACAACTACTGCACTTCAGAGGTATCAGCTGTGGTTCGGTTGGTACCACTCTTAATTCTGACTTACAGGGTTTTGGGTTCAGGTCCAACTCCAGGACTTGACACTCCAGTGTAGGGAGTGCTCTACTGGCAGAAATACCACGAGACATTAAACAAAGGACCAGGCTGCCTTCTCAGTGGATGTAAACAGCCCCATGGATGATTTAGTCTGAAAAAGAGGGGTTGTTTCCCAATGCCCTGTCCAATAGTCTTCTCTCAATCAACATTAAAAACAAACACATCACCTGGTCAGTATCACATTGCTGTTTTGTGGGAGTTTGTTGCTCGCAAATTAGCAACTGCATTTCCGACAATATAATGTTGTCTGTGTGAATGCAAGTCTTCCTTTCTTTTGAAATTGCAGTCAACAAGCAGAGGGTATCTAGTGGCATCTAAAACAGGGCAGCCCTGATCCTACACTGAAGGGGTAAACCAGGTCCCTGGATGTAACACCAGTCAGCATTTTGTTCGTACTTCTCAGCCACGTTTAATGTCATATTGAGGGACTTACCAGTCGCAGCAGGGTTAGCATCAAGTGAGTGGCTTTAAAAGTCTTGAAGTTGGCGTGTTGCCAATCATTAAATCAACCAAACATTTACAGTTCAAGATTGGTTCTCATGGACTGACATATGTATTTTCTGTTTTTGAAGTGTAATTTGACAAAATTACTTTATTAACTCTTTAGAATTTTGGGAGTGTATCGGAAATGTATAAATGCTTCAGTTTTGAATCTAAGACAAGGGTATGTATACAGTGATGTGAGTATATGTATTTTGTAGACAAAATATGTCAATCGCAGAGTGAACAGTGACAGCCTTTTGCAGTTCTTAAACTCAATTATACAGATTGATACAACAACACTAATCTGTTTGCTGGTTTACTTTCCTACAGCAAGGTTGATTGGACTCATGAAGTGGGACATCAGATAAGATGAAAATCAGTATTGGGGTCATGGAGGGACACTGTGCTACTCTCAATTGAGGCAAATATCAATTTATCTGCGATTAATCTGACTAGATCAGATCAGCAACAATTCAATGGTTGGAATGAAGCCATACAGTGCAGTCATAGACTCTCAATGCTATTGACCTCAGGTGAGGACACCAAAACTGCACACAATACTCCAGACATGGCTTCACCAACACCCCATACAATTGCAGCATAATATCCCTTTCTTTATACCCAAATCCTCTCGCTATGAAGGCCAACATACCATTTGCCTTCTTTAATGCAACTATATAGATTGACTAACTTAACCACTCAGCAACCTTTTCCAATCAATCTGCATTTTGCTTTCATAGTGCTGTTTATTTGAAGAAAATCTGGAATAATAAATCATGGATCTCGATCACACATCCACTTTGAACTAAATATTCCTTGCTTACAACCCCACAAAGTCACAGTGACTGTAGAGAATCAAAATGTTCTTAGTTAAATTTGACTCTGCTGATTTTTTGTTCTTTAGCAATAATTTTAGTACTGATTTATACTTTATAAATTATATGTAAGACCATAAGACCATAAGACATAGGAGCGGAAGTAAGGCCATTCGGCCCATCGAGTCCACTCCACCATTCAATCATGGTTGATTTCAACTCCATTTACCCCCTCTCTCCCCATAGCCCTTAATTCGAGAAATCAAGAATTTATCAATTTCTGTCTTGAAGACGCTCAACGTCTCGGCCTCCACAGCCCTCTGTGGCAATGAGTTCCACAGACCTACCACTCTCTGGCTGAAGAAATTTCTCCTCATCTCTGTTCTAAAGTGACTCCCTTTTATTCTAAGGCTGTGCCCCCGCGTCCTAGTCTCCCCTGCTAATGGAAACAACTTCCCTACGTCCATCCTATCTAAGCCGTTCATTATCTTGTAAGTTTCTATCAGATCTCCCCTCAACCTCCTAAACTCCAATGAATACAATCCCACGATCCTCAGACGTTCATCGTATGTCAGGCCTACCATTCCCGGGATCATCCGTGTGAATCTCCGCTGGACCCGCTCCAGTGCCAGTATGTCCTTCCTGAGGTGTGGGGCCCAAAATTGCTCACAGTATGTCTTTCAATACAATGGCTAAATGGCAGTTTTAAGTTACCATAGTTGTTTAATTTTACCGATCAAAATCTTTCAATTAACTGAAGCTTCACAAACAATCCATTTATTTTCCATAGCCTCCAAATTAAATGATAGCTTCACCATCTCCTTTACTGGAATCAATAAGATCTGGGATGATTTACGATTTACTTCCAGCTTCAAATTCTAATGGTTATTCTCTAGATTGGGCCTGTTTAGTACTGCATTCCTCATTTAAAAAAATATACACTTTTTCTTCCCAAATCAGTTTCATGATTACTGGCTCAAGATATGCTCCTTCAGTTAGTTAAGTTGGCCTCTTCATTCCCATTCCAACCTCATTTCACGAGCATCATAGGATGGGATCCTGTCTGCTAATTCACCAGGGCGGCACGATGGTACAGTGGTTAGCACTGCTGCCTCACAGCACCAGGGACCTGGATTTGATTCCCGGCTTGGGTCACTCTGTGTGGAGTCTGCACATTCTCCCAGTGTTGGCGTGGGTTTCCTCCAGGTGCTCCGGTTTCTTCCCATAGTCCCAAAGGCATGCTGGTTAGGTGTATTAGCTGTGCTAAATTCTCACTCAAGTTGATTTAATGATTGGGGGGTTCACAATAACTTAATTGAAGTGTTAATGTAAACCTACTTGTGACACTAATAAATAAACTTAAACCTCCTCACCTGGAAAGATGGACACTAGCTGAAGAACTAAAATTCAAATGTTAAATCAAGTTGTGATTCCAATATTCAGTTGCTGTAGCTACCAGGCCATGTGATATACTTATATCCTTCTCACAAACATTCAGCACTAAAAAGCTCAATCATGCACACAAATTAGTTCAATAACACACTTCATTGCATTCCAATTCTGAACATAGATTGAAACAGCAACAAATATTAAGTGTATCAAAATGACATTTTCCGCTCTGTTTTCGGTCTTTCAGAGTGTACCAGCTGTCCAAAATTAAAACAATACAGAGAGGATTTTCAACACTGTAAAAGGTTGCTGCTGAATGTTAATTTGCAACGTTTTCATTTAAACCTGGAGCAGTCAGAGGTTGTTTATTGTGGTTGCTGCTGACAAGGCTGAGGCAATTAGCATTTTCCTTGGAGGAATGTCCACTGCAGTCCTTATTTAAAAGCATACAGGTTCGTTATTTCAACATCATGACATATAATTCCTTCTAGGCAAATTTAAAGTTCTATCTTTGAGCCATTTCATCATGGCATGGTGCCAATCTGTCAAAGCTATTTCCCAATACTCGTTTTTATTGCTTTCCTATACTTCCCTGCAGGCTGCCACTAATTGGCAGCCCTCTACCGAGCCCAGACCACAGCTGGATCTGTGTAAAGGATAAGCAGAAATGTGCTATGCATAGTGGGATGAACTCATTTGAAGTCTGCATACACTTAAATTGCTATTAGATAGGCAAATGCTCCTCAGCTTCTGAAATTATAATGTATTCTAGCTTTTCAATGGTTGTAAAACTGAAGCAGAATAATTGTACATGCAAGTGTGTCCCTGAATTGGGCACATTAAAGTCAACAAACAAAAACCCATGGGACCTTTCAATTTTGGAAAGTTATTTTAGGGTGGCAAGACAAGTTGGATTTGATATGATATGCACAGGTTGTATTTCATTCTTGGGAATAGATTCCTCCATCTGTCAAACTGATCAAGCCTTCTTCATCGACGACCTTCACACCTTTGCAAAATGATTCATTTTTGAGTATGAGTTATATGTTTTCCCCTTGACCTGGACGTGGTGCCTGTGAATCGAGGGTACCTCCATAATTTGGGTAAATCTTTGACCATCTGACCAGGAATGCTTGGTTTTGTGTGTCTGTTAACTGCTTACAATGCTGTGCACTGCAATTCAATTTTGTGGATGGAGTTACAGGAAAACGGAAACAAGCAGTAAACATGAGAACAGATATTTTAAAAACTTTGCAATAAAGTTCCTGTTCACACATATCTATTAGGTGCAAAATGCAACATTAGTTGATGGAGATAGAGAATAGTTTACATTTACAAGCTCCAGCATCTTTCTTTCGCTGGTAGATAGATAGCAATGAAGTAGGCCATTTTCCAAAGCCATATTTTTATTATCTCATCAATAGTCACCTCATTAAACATATTCATTTATTGGACTGATTGGCACCATTCATAATGTGCCCACAATTCAGAGGGGAACACCCGAATGGACATTAGTTTAAATCCCCCTCTGCACAGCTGAGAGACCTTTAATTCAAATTTGACAGAAGATCCTTATTCTGCCCAGCAACAGCACGAAGCTGCATTTTAAAACGGCCCTTGGCCAGAAGATCGGGATATCTGCGAGTCAAGACCTGGCAGTGGGATATATGGCACAACTGTACTGTAAATAAAATATTATGGGAATAAAATGGCCAAGGCAGGCAAAGAAACTTAATAAACCAGGATAAAAAGAATAAAAGATTAGATTAAATCCCCCTACACACAGCAGGACAAAATGACATTAACACCTAATCTCGCAAGAATAGAATACAGACACAAACATCGGAGGTCGATTTAGATAAGGGGACACATCGAGAGGATAATGGGAAACACATTAAAACACCGGGACAAGAAAAGACAGTCCCATTAACACGGACACACACCATACAGATGCAAATTGACAAAGTCTACCAGGGAACTTCCTGACCGGATAGGATACATATTCTTAGTGTTAATCTGTTCGAATCGAAATCTTCAGGGCAGCAATTAAAGAATCCCGCCACTTTTTAAGTATTGTAAAAATGTATGAGCAAATGCTCCCGCTCGAATTTGGATTCCTATAAATATCCAGAGCGAATGTGTAACTGTTGAGATCATCGTGGCCAAGCCACTGTTTCTGAGCTGGCTACGCGGGTCTCCCTGGGATCCCAGTAATTGTACAATAAAGAAAAACACTTTGAACCTTGCCTTGAGACTCGACCTCCTTGAATGCACTGGTACAAGGGATTTTTCCCTACAACAGCAACAACCCACAAGAAGGCAATCTTTCCATTGCCTTGAAGCTGAAGGCCAACAAGCATTCAAGCAGAAGCTCTCTGGTTGTAAATCTATTCGATAAGATTGTCTTGGAACTTGAAGACCCCACAGCGCATACATTAACATGATCAATGACACTAACTATGCACAACATCATCCTTCCTTATTTCCGGGATGAGAAAGGGGTGCTGTCATGCTCTTCACATCAACATGTCAATTTCACAAAATTTGAGATGGTTACCATTTGTCACAAGAGCTGCAACCACTTGAAGTAGATGGTACCATTGATTGAATCAACTTAACTTCATGGACATTGAGCCAAACCGTTGCATGATGCAAAAATTGAGCGCTTAAATTATGTGTTGACTTTAAGATGGTCAACAAGCAATCATTCCAGTTAAGTGTCCACCTCCCACAATCCAAGAATTATCAACATCATTTTATGACCACAGTCTTCACAAAACTTGACATGAGACAGAGATAATTTTAGATACCACTAGCAGGACAAAATCAATACTTTACAGCTATGGTTACTGATGATGACATGTTTCCTTGCCTCAGAATTTCAGTTGTACACTCATTGACAAGTTGTTTACAAAACAGAGTTTTCTGGAGTTTACCAATACAGACAATGGACCGCACTTGTTTTCCAGTCAGTTCACAGAGTCTGTAGCAAACTGCAGAATTCACCACCATCTAACATTGCGCCACAACCCGCAATCAAATGGTGGTGTCAAATGATTCAACAGGGTGATCAAGGACAATCTGAGAGCTGGCAAGTTGAAGGGGAAAACATTCATATCCTTACTTCCCGCACATCAATCCATCTTACACTCTCCAACTATAAAGATAACGGCTGAACTTAGGATGGATTGTAACTTACACATGCTGCTGACTATTCGAAAGACATCACTGCCATCTAACAGGAATGTCAAAGCCAAGGCAGGAGAAATTGCAAAGCAACAGGGTAGAACACAAGTATTGTTCGACAAGCAAACACACAAATAAACCACAATTTGAAGTTAGAGATTGGGTTCACTTCAAAATCACTACCACAGACTGCATCATCTCTATCAGGACCAAAGCAAATCAAGGGGTTACTCAGTACCAATACTACTTGTTGGATGGCAACACTTAAGTGGAACGCAAGATTTTGATTGAGAGCAGACGGAATATTTTGAGCGATTATGAAGATGCATTTCGTTCTCTGATGAACAACCATGAGGTTAGTCATCGAGGTGATCATGTAGAAACTCAACCTCAAGTTCATAGATCTCCGCGCAGTCATCAGCAACCTTCATATCTCAAAGCCTATTCTTTACTTAGTGAAACCAGACACTGAACTGTAAGCAATGACTCAAATGTACATGTTTGTTGTTTAGGATAGCTTAATTTAAAATAAATTCCTTCAGTTTTACAGGACAGATAATTGTTCAGTGTCGAATTATATGTATCTGTTGACTGCAGTCTGCGTTCTGTGTTGTGAATCAAGCCTGTGGATGTGGCTACAGATAAACAGAAAGCAGCCGCCAGCGGAAGAAAGCAGACATTTTAAAAGCATTGTAATAAACCTTCTGTTCACACGTAGAACCTGGTGTGTCATCTATATCTGAGGCACAAAACACAATAGGATCATTTGCATTCTCTTCCATGCCTCACTTTTGCTTCCCTTCTTTTATAGACTTCATCGTATTTAATTATCCTCCCCTTCTGTTTGATTTTTTTTCCCATCTATACAAACCTGACATTTACAGCATTTAAGTTTTGACAAAATGATTACTGTGTTGCTGTATAAATCAAATGCTATATAACTATTGCTGTATGGGAGTACAGGCTATGTACAAAACAGTTGCATGAAACCATTTTGACATACACTCTTAAGGTAATTCTCCAGATGGATCGTTTCATCACATTCTTACCTTTTCCAGACTAATTGTTCGTTATGTGACATACCTTCCCATTGAGTTCTTAAAGCATTATAAATATACACTGCAATTGTGACATATATTCATTCTATATAGCTCACCTAAAGGAGGGAAAATTACCCCAAATGTGAAAGAATGGAAAAGGTGAAAAATGAGACTAAAGTATGAAAGTTGTCTTGAGAGTATATGGATTAATTTCTAGTCTTAGGAGCTTGCCTTCATCAAACTCTTAAATGCAGCTCTGAAACCAACAACTGACAAGTCCTTTCCCCACAGAACAGTAAGTTGAAGAACAGTTCCTTGAAAGTGGTAACTGTGTCCTGCATTAATGTTGACTAGAGGAAAATGATTTCCAATTGCATCATAGATGACGCATATAACTAAAGACATTTGATTACTCATGAAATGGGGATTTTGGATTTGCAATAAGACAGGCTAATAACATTTCTGGCCCTTTGATAACCGACCTTTTATCCCTGTGTTAATGCCGTATATAGGCATACAGGAGTGGGTCAGAGGCTAGGGATTCTGCAGTATGCAACTCATCTCCTGTGTCCCAAAGCTATGATGCAACTCAGTATTTGATGGAATACTCTCCACTTTCTTGGATGAGCGCAGCTCCAATAATACCAAGAAGTTTGACACCATTCAGAACAAAGCAGACCAGTTGTCTGGGACACAACCCAACATTTTAAACACTCACTTCCCCCACTACTGGAGAACTGTGGCTGTAGTCGGCACAATCTAGGAAAATAGGAACAGGAGTAGGCCATTCAGCCTCTTGTACCTGCCCCACTTTCAATGAGATCATGGTTGATCTGTAACTCCTCCATATAACCAACCGCCTTTGCCTCATTGCCATCAGCTAATATAAATCTAACGAATGCAGTTTAAAAATTAAACAATAGCCTCACATCAATTGCCAGCTCTGGAAAAAAGAGTTCAAAATTTTTATCAGCCTTGATGTGAAGATTTTTAATTTTTTTTTGTTTACAGAATGTGGATGTTGCTGGCTAGGCCACCATTTATTAAGCATCCCAAATTGCCCTTGAGAACATGATGGTGTTCTGCTTTATTGAACCACTGAAGTCTCAGTGGTGTTGGTACACCCACAGTGCCTTTAGGGAGGGAGTTCCAGGAATTTGACCCAGCGATAGTGAAGGGAAGGTGATAGATTTCCTTGTCAGATGGTGTGCGCCTTGGCAGGTGTGTATGATACTGTACCAATGTATTAGCCATGTATATGTGAGATGTTTTTAGCAGTTCCTGCCATTTTATCAGTGCCGCTGGGTCTATATCCGGCAGCCCTGTATTGTTACTGCAGCAGCTTATTTGCTCCCAATTGCTAGAATGTTTGTTTTAACCTGGACTAATACTGTTCTGTTGTTCTTAGTGTTCCCCTGGGGTTCTGCAGAGTAGGGCTTGATTAGGATGGCTGACAGGAAACAAATCATGAGAGTGGTTGGAACTAGGGTTACACAGAGAAATTGGCAGAATTTTACAACCTCATTGCGCCCGTTTTGGGCGGGAAAATGTCATAAAAATCGGGTGTGATGCGACTGGCAGGAATGGCGCCTGTTTTCTTGCCCATTCCCATTTTACCAAGAAAAAAAAGATCGGTGCAATCGGGACCCTGCCCAAAATGGGCAAAATGTCAATTTGCATTTTTTTGCATTCATCACAATGTAATTAGCGAGTTTCACTCCCAATCGTCCCAGCTCACCTGTCTTACCAACCTCGCTCAATGCAGCTGGATCGGTCAGGAAAACACCCCAAGTATTAAAATCGCATTCAGGTGTTTGAGCAGAGAGGGTGAGTGAGGAGGTAAGTCTGTGCTTTCAAACTGCTCCATGCTTCTCAGAGGGGGTTGTTTCATGACAGCCATGTTGTGTTTCAGGTCGGGAGGGGCTGCTGTTGTTCATGGGGTCCGATTTCGGCCTCTCAGGATGGACCCAGGTCAGAGCACTGACCTCGGGCCTTAGCACTTACTCTGGGTCCTAGTGCTGGCAGCAGCAAGCACTTTTGCTGGTGGGGGATGGGCTGGAAACTCTCTGAATTGGCAGTACTGCAGCCTCAGGACTCATCAAGCTGCACTGTGGCCACTATTGCATGGGTTTTGGGTGTGTGTTTGTGAGTTGGGGGGTGGAAATAGGGGGAGATGTGTTGCCATTCTGGGATCTGTGGGGGGGGGCATGGGGAGTGTGTGTGTTGCTGGGCTGGGGGCGAACAGAGTTCTTTAATTGCTGGGGGTTTTTTTTTCGCTTTTTCGGCACATGCGTAGTTTGTGGCTCCGATCAGTTACTGGCTGCCTGGTGAATTAAGCCCCACCTCTGGTGGCTAGAAATGGTTTAACCCACTTTTTCAAAGACTGAGTGCATAAGATTTGGTGTGTAAACTCGGCCAAAAAACGGATCAGGAACTTCTCATTTTCACACTAGCTGGACACTAAGAAAAAATCTTGTCAAATTCCACCCATCAACTCAATTGTTTTTTTTGGGAGCTGTGGAAAGAATAAGTAGCTCCGAGTCATCTGCCAGAGACTAGTTTTATTTCTCAGAGTCAGAAGACACGTGTCCATCTGGATCTCTATCCAGAGTGTTAAAAGGCTGGAAATCTAGCAACCACATAAGGATATCTGCATTTGGTGCTAGCTGGTTCAGAAGAAGGGGTTATGTCTATGTGGGATACTGCTAAATGGGAACAATACAGATTGATAGCTATTAAGAATTATGCATTGTCATGTTTAAGTATTTTAATTTTTAAAAGTTATGCTAATTCTTTTTGTTATATTCTGACTGTGTTCTTAAATAAAGTTTGTTTTGATAAAAGCTCCCAAGTGGGTCAGAGTCTGGTCCATGGGATGCTGATAGTGGGAGATTCAGCGATGTTAATGTCAAGGGGAGATGGTTAGATTCTCTCTTGTTGGAGCTCGTCATTCCCTGACACTTGTGTAGCATGAATATCACTTGCCACTCCTCTGCCCAAGCCTGCATATTGTGCAGGTCTTGCTGCATATAATCACACACTGCCCCAATGTCTGGGGAGTAATGAAAAGATGCTTACCCTTGTGCAATCAGCAGTGAACATCCACACTTCTGGGTCAGAATTCACTGACCTCGCCCGCGGCTCGGATTCTCTGGTCCCGCTGCTGAAAATGGAGATTTGGCTGAGCGCCAAATTCTCTGTTCTCATTGGCACCACTAATGTGACATATGAGACAGGAGAATTCTGGCACTGATCGCATGATAGAGGTAAGTTCATTGAAGAAGATTTGTTGGGCCTAGGACAAGTTGCCAGATGGACCACCTCAGATGCTGGTTTGCAAGAGCGTGCTGGGATAATTGGCCAAGCATTGAAACAGACAGGCTGCAGCCAGAAAAGAAATTGGACAGAGATAAACAGGCTGCAGTTGGAATACACAGGATATAGGCCATCTCCAGGGCAAGGGACATTCTGGTCAAACTGGGTTGTTTACCAGATATAGGGGTGCCTTAACCCCTTATTTGGGAGGGAGGTATGTGATCTATGTGCCTCCAGCACCTACAGGCATGTCTATTGGGTACACACCCAGAGATTGGTGTGGCAGTACCTGATTGGACCTTATTGATCAGGGTGATCAAGTCCTGATCGATTGATCGGCAATGGCCAAAAAGGGCACAAAAACCAATGGGGTATAAAGGGTGCTGCGCAGCAGAAGAATCTCTCTCTTTCGACGAACGAACGACAACAACGGTGGCCATCACCAGCACAAGGAGAGCCACCACACCCAAGGAAGGAAGGAAAACCAGAGCCAGAGTGTCAGACCAGACCACACAGAGGACTACGGAGACCAACACATGGATAAAGGCCAACATCTGCCTGGGTACTTGCCAGTCACACAAAAGTTAAGTCAAGGTCTAGTATTGTACTTGAACTTTAGTATTCTGTAAGATAACTTAATGTTGATTGGGTGGGTGATTAATAAGTTTGTAACTAAATATTATTGCATTAACAAGAAATCTATTCACAATTCTTTGTCCACCACAGCAACAGACACTACCCCGAGGAACCCCTGCACCAGTGTCCTTGGACTAAGATGATTGAACTCCAACAACAATCTTTCTTTCTGCTAGTTAAGACTGGACTCTAACCACTGGAGAGTTTTTTCCCCTTGTTCCCATTGACTCCAGTTTTGCTGGGGCTCTTTTATGCCACACTTGGTCAAATGCTGCCTTGATGTCAAGGACAGTCACTCTTGCCTCAACTCTGGAGTTCAACTCTTTGTCTATGTTTGCACAATGCTGTAATGAGGTAGCTGAGTGGCCCTGGTGAAACACAAACTGAGCGCCAGTAAGCAGGCTTTGTTGAGTAAGTGCAAGTGCTCTTGACTGCACCGTCGATGGCAACTCCAATGGCTGACGATTATAAATTAGTTGATAAATCAAAGTTTGCTTTCCGACATCAGTTTCAGCCTGTGAGGGAGAGAAACCGGGGAAGAGAGAAATCCTCAGGTGGTAAAAGCAGAGGAGATCTCATAGGAGATAAAGACAGTGTATCTCAGATTAAAAAGGAAACTCATCAAGACAGAAGAGCAAAAGCCTCGATGCTTTCACTATAATAAAGTAGGACACACAAAATCGTGGTTTAAGAAAAGCACTGGGAAGACAGACATGTAAAGCAGGATAAGCCAGTGGGGTGTGTTAAAGTGGTAAAGGAAACCTTAGTTGAACCTAAAGAGATGCCAGTGAATGTACAACCAGGCCAGGGAATGATAGATAAGAATTGTCAGAACTCTTTAAAAACTTCTGATCTGGTCCTTAACAGGTCTCTGTTTCAAAATAAGCGGTCGTCCATTTAAGGCAGAGGTGGATAGATTCTTTGTAAGCAAGGGGGTGTTAGTTTATAGGGGATAGGCAGGATGCAGATTTAAGTTTACCATTAGATCAGCCACAATCTTATTAAATGATGGAGCAGGCTGAAGGGGCTGAATGGCCTACTCCACGTTTGTACGTTGACTAATGAAAACGGAGTGCTGGTGAGAACCCCAAATTGTCGGTCACAGGAAGTAGAACACTTGAACTATCTCAGTAATAAACTTGTCGAAGCAAATCCAAAAAAGATAGGTCTTCAGGTAACACTTGATGAACTTCAAGTACCAGGAGTCTGTAAATATTGTAATAAATGCCCTGAACAGAAAAAGGAAATACTGATGAATCAGAACAGCTAGTTGAATGCAGAACTAAAAGCCATGATTGATGGACTACTGAAACCTCATCATGATATCCTTTAAGTTTATTTAAAAGTGTCACAAGTAGACTTACATTAACACTGCAATAAAATTACTGTGAAAATCCCCTAGTCGCTACAGTCCACCACCTGTTCGGGCACACTGAGGGAGAATTTAGCATGGCCAATGCACCTGACCAGCACATATTTCGGATTGTGGGAGGAAACCGGAGCACCCGGAGGAAACCCACATAGACATGGGGAGAGCGTACAGGTCCGCACAGACAGTGACCCAAGCCAGGAATCGACCCCGTGTCTCTAGACCTGTGAGGCAGCAGTGCTAACCACTGTGCAGTCCAAATATTCTTGATCTTTGATGCAATCTGGAGAAGAAGAAAAGGATGAGATGTGCAGTATTGGAAAGGAAAATATTAAGAAACAGACTGAGGACCTAATGGATAAATTCAAAGAGTGTAAAGACACATGGAAGAAAGGTTCCAAAACGAATGGATGCTCGTGTGAATTTGTTAAGCTTGTATTAAGGTTCTAAAGATGACTCTGAAACAAAGGCAACTGCACTGACCTGATCAGTCACTGAGCTGAATGAAGTGACTAACAAACTTGGAAAAGAATTGGAACATAAGAGATTTAGCACAGATCTGGGTGAAATTGTGAAGGAAATGGAGATGAAGGTTCAATTTTTCAAGCGTTGGCATGAAGAATATGAATGTGTGCATCAGGCTGGGGCACTTCTCTCAGATAAACTAGAAAATGGTTCAAGTAAAGGCAGAAAATCTCCCTCGGTGCAGATTTATTCACATGGTGCGGATCAAAACAATGAAATGGCAAAAGCTGGCCGCCAATCAGACATACACAGTTTCTGCAGCAAACTTTAAGGACCAACCGACTTAACAGAGGGAAGAGTCAGAAAACCCTATGTTCTTCTGTGTTGAAACTGAGAAATATGTGCTAAAGTCATTAGTCTTAGAACATGACTAATATACATCCGTATGTGAGAAAGGGAAGACGACCAGAGTATTGGTTCCCAGAAAGGTTTAAAACCCATGGTACAAAATAGAAATACAAACTGGTCAAGATGTTGCTACAAAAAAAAAAATTGAAGGCACCTTCACTATTTTTGGTTCACCGTGAAAAGATTATGGGGACAAAAAACATAATTGTTGACATTCTGTCCAGGGGTTAAAGAAAAGGTGCAAGAAAAAAGGCCGATTCGGAGTCCTGATAATGCTATGATGTTCAAATTCTGCGAATGTGCTTGCATTGTTTTGGTTAAACCTTCATATTATATGTGTAAATGTGAAAAATTAACTGGTTACCTGCACAATACGTAATGAGCAATTTGCTCGAGGTTTGTGAGAATAAGAATGTGTTGCATTTTCAAAACTATTGCAAAGAAAGCTTCACCATAGAGAAGGGTTTGGTGTTAGGAATCCAGACTTACCTGCCGCCCAAGGTTTCAACATGCGCGCACGTGCGAAAAATACTAGGGCATCAGGAGTGACCCAAGCCAGGAATCGAACTGGGGTCTCTGGCACTGTGAGGCAGTAGTGCTAACCACTGTGCATCAGGAGTGGACTGCACATGCACAGTTCAGAATCGTGTGCCAATTGGGCCTGCATGGGTAAAAACCGTGCAAAAACCTGATCACAGGACCCAGGAGTAGGTCGTCAAAACATGGGGGCGGGGAGAGGGGAGAGGAAGAAGTCCCAAAGAGGGAAACCCAAGAGTGAGCTGAAGGAGAAGAAACAGGGAGAAATCCGAAAGAAAGAGAGGGAATCTGGGAAAGGAGTCAAAAATACTGGAAGGAACCAATGGGGAGCGAATTTAAAATGCAGCAATTGATAGGTTCCATGCTTGGGAGAAGCCCTGGAGAGTTAAAAAAGGCTGCAAAAAGTTGGTGAATCTGTGCTATGGGAGCCAAGGTAACCCTTTAGAACAGCGGTGAGAAAGATCAACTTAATAGGAGGCAGGTCCATTCAAAAAATCTGATGGCAGCAGGGAAATAGCTGTTCGAGTCGGTTTGTACGTATCCTCAGACTTTTGTATCTTTGTCTCCCGACGGAAGAGTGTATGTCCGAGGTGGTTGATTATGCTGGCTGCTTTTCAAAGGCACCATCTACAGTGTAGACGGAGTCAATGGATGGGAGGCTGGTTTGTGTGATGGACTGGGCTTTGTTCACGACCTTTGTGGTTTTTTTGCGGTCTTGGACAGAGCAGAAGACATACCAAGCTGTGACACAAGGCGAGTTTTGGTAAACACCAAGAAGGAAATGGAAAGCAGTGACGGTGCACAGGGTGAAAGAAACAAACGGAAATTCTGTCGGAGAGAAGAGCAGTACTTCTTCAGGGAAGGCATTCCTAGAAGATATGTGGTAATGAGTTAAACACCAAGATAAAAGCAAAATACTGCAGTGTTGGAATCTGAAACACAAACAGGAAATGTTGGAAAATCTCAACAGGTCCGACAGCATTTGTGGGGAGAGAATAGAGTCAACGTTGAGTCTAGACGTTCCTTCAGAGCTGACAGCAAAGAGAATCAGCAGAGATTATATATCAAGGCATTCTCTGTAGTGTTAGCTTATTAGCATTTCCCATTGGTGCAGGATCCGGTTACACATTACACAGTCATGTCTGTTCGCTGAAGATGGCTGCCGGTAGTTTGCTATTTCAAATTATTCAAACTTAAAATATAATCTTTAGCATTTGAGGTAACAATGGCCAATATAATTTAGCAATCTGTACAGTATTGACAATGAAAAATGAGAGAGAATCCACTAGGATTTCCTCCAGTGTAACCTTTTCTGGGCCAGCAGATCAAGTCACAGTTTATGTACATGTTACTTTGAAAGGGAACAGCTTTGCACATAAACTGGAGTCTGGAATTGCAAGTTAATTGCAATTGCTTGTGAAATCGAGACAGATAAGCTTTCAAAGGATAAACCAGTCTTCAAGTTTTCTCATGTTACCTGTCCATTTCTTAATATTACAACAGGCATAATCAGGCTTCAAAGATATAGGTACAGGATATATTGTGACAGTGTTATCAGATGCCTTGGTGCATTTTTAAGGAACTGAGCATTTCAACATTCATTACACACATCAATCATTTCATTTGTAATTGACTCAAAAATCTATGTTTAGCTGAAATTTTTGCACGATTGTTAAAAATATGCACATTTTGCACTTTATTACTGTTCTGTCCTTGCTGCAATTTCACATGGCAAAAACATACGAGAACTTGCTTGAATCTGGTAAATGTAGCAAACTTCCATCTGATGCTTAAGAAAGTTAACGTTGAGGATTGCTAGGAAAAGAATTGCGAGAGCTTACTTGGGGAAGGCAAAGTAGACAGTTTTTGAGAAGGCTTCTGAAAGTGGGGAGAGGATTAGCATGATGGAAGGAGTAAGTAAAGAGTTCCAGAGTATAGGCCATGCTGATGGGAAGCTGTGTCACCAAGTTTGGAGGAAAAGGCATGAGAAATGAACAGGAAGCCAAAGTCAAAAGAATGGAAGCACAGATTAGTATGTGTGGTAAAAGATAGTGAAGCGGGGCCTCCTGTAGCAGGTGGCAATGGTGGGGGAGGACACTGAGCAGAGATACAGGTTGGCCCTAGTGGGCCCCTTCCTGCAATGAGCAGTGGCTTTGACAAGCTGAGGCGCCAAACACATGAAAAAAATGTTGGCTGCCATATCTCAATTAAACCTATTGATCACACGATTACTCGTAAACACTAGTGATGTGTCTGGTTGTTGAGACAACAGCTCTCCATTGTTTAGTGAGGCATCCAGCAACGGGTGGTGATCATGGGTGAGAGCACTGAGCAGGCTAACTGAGGCTTCTCCCTGCAGTCTTTGAGAAACTGAGGGACTGAGCTTGAGGCCATGGCGAGGGAGAAAGCAGTGAGGCCAAGGTTAGGACTTGCGAGTGGTAGTGTGACAGGAGCCTAGAATCATAGAATCCCTACAGTGCAGAAGGAGGCCATTTGGCCCATTGAGCCTACACTGACAATAATCTCACCCAGGCCCCAACCCTGGAACCTCACGTATTTACCCTACTAATCCCCCTGACACTAAGGGTCAATTTAGTATGGCCAATTCACTTAACATGCACATTTTTCAAGTGTAGGAGGAACCTGGAGCAAACACGGGGAGAATGTGCAAACTCCACAAAGACAGTGACCCGAGGCTGGAAGTGAACCCGGGTCCTTGGCGCTGTGAGGCAGCAGTGCTAACCACTGTGCCACCCTTGGGCAGCTTGAAGCCCCTGAGGGTGGCTAAGGAGCCAAAAAGAGGAATTAGAGAGTGGAGTCACACTGACTGGCATCACTCCGGAGTCTGAAAACCCTCATGAAGCTGCAGTTCAAAAATGATGAGTCACTGCATTGAGGAGCAGAAGACACAAATCGGGCAGAGATCTGGAGCATTGGTCATGAATGTTCTCTGTAAATAGTTTGTTACTTATAGTTGAAACAAGTGGAGGCAAGGTCATTAAATAGTAAGGCTGAGACTTTAACATTGCTAAATAAAAATGAATTTATTGATATCAATACAGAAAGGGGAACTTGCTCTGGTGAACTGCATACACTTGTGGAATATGTTTAAAAGTAATTGGCAAAACGAGGTCAGTGTTCAAACGTAATTATGTTCCTTTTGAAGTACTGACTGAGAACTGAGGTATACGAAGAGGGGTGGTCCTTTCAGCTGATTTTCATCCCAGCCTGAAATCCCTGAAGCATGCATTATTTCAGAATGCAAAGAGCCTGCAGCAACCTAATTCTAGGTCTTGGATTGATTCCTTTGAATTAACAACTGGGGAATGCTTAGAGGTGAGCCATCTGCAATTTTTCCTCTAGATTCTTAAGAAGCCTTGAACCTCCACTTATTGGTCCTCCTTATGAAAGTCAAGAAAGGACGAGAAAGTGTGGAGGGCATGAACTGCTTCCTACACAAAGTCACTTCAAAGCATTTTGTTTGGAAAATTCTTGGGATGTGGCTGGATGTGAAAGGCGATCTCCCTTGCCTTTCCCTCATTTCCCTGAGGCCATTAAGAATGAACTACATAATATAGGGCTGGAGTTATTCTTAGGCCCAGGTGTGGGAGGGGTGGCAGGTCCTGACCATGCAAAGGGGTTAGCGAAACAATGGGATTTTTATGACTATTCAGGAATGTGTACGGTCATTTTATCTAAAGTCAGCCCATTAATTGCCCGTTTTAAATTTCCCCAACTTGGTGGAAATTAATTCACAACCTGTTAAAATTCCAGTACCATAATGTTGCTTTTACCTCCCTTTGTCTCATGGCTTGTTTCAAGTCATATGGCTTGTTTCAAGTCATGGAGTTTCATAATTTTGGGATAATATTTTTAGGTCAGTGAGAATTGATTTCTCAATAAGCAAACATATTGCACCATCAGTTGAATGTAATAGAATTATTTCAAAAGGATTAACTAAGTTACACAAGCTAGTTCAGGATACTATACACAACATATATAATATTATAATATTATAGACATAGGAGCAGACCATATGACTCATCCAGCCTGCACTGCCATTCAACATCATGGATCGACATTCACACCTGCTCCACATACCTCTTGATTCCCTGAGAGGCCAAAAGCTCTCTATCTCAGCCCTAAACCCAGTCAATGATGTAGGATCCACAAGCCTCTGGGTTAGAGAATTCCAAAGATACACAACATTTTTGGGCGAAGAAATGCATAAGAGCATTACATTTTTAATTCTACCCAAAAATACAGAACATTTGCACCACACAAGTGCCAGGCAATGACCATCTCCAACAAGAGCGAATCGAATTACCCTCCAGGATATTCAATTGCATTACCTTTGCTGATTCTCCCACTAACAACATTCTGGGGGCGGAGGGGTTACCATTGACCAAAAATTGAAATGGACCAGCCATATAAATACTGCGGCTCCAAGAGAGTTTAGAGTCTGGGTGTTCTGAGGTGAGTAACTCACCTCCTGACTCTCCAAAGTCTACCCATCATCTACAATGCACAAGCCAGGAGTGTGAAGGAATACCTGGATGAGTGCGGTTCCAACAGTGTTCAAGAAGCTGCAACACTATCCAGGACAAAGCAATCCACTAGCCTAAAAGATTTACTCCCTCCAATAGAGACTTACAATGGGAACAATGTACAATGTACAAGATATACCGGAACAACACACCAAGGCTCCTCAGACAGCATCTTCCAAACCCACAACCTCTACTACCTAGGAGGACAAGGGCAGCAGGCACATAGGAACACTGTCATCTGCCAGTTCCCCTTCAAGCCACACACCATTCCTGACTTGGAACTATAACATCCACCATTCTGTCATCGGAACAAAATCCTGGAATTTCCTTCCTAACAGCACTGTTGGTGTCCCTACACCACATGGACTGCAACAGTTCAAGGAGGGAGATTATAATCATCTTCTCAAGGACAATTAGTGGTGGGCAACAAATACTAGCCTTGTCAATGACCTCCACATCTCATGAAAGAATTTTAAAACAAAAGTTTGTGGCTTGCATGTAGCCATACTAATGGTAATTAAACTGACTAGCTAGAATGTTATCTTGCTTTGTTCATAACATAGCAGAAATATTTGTGAGCTTTTTTCCACAAACTATGCTCTTGCTATGCAAGGATTTCCTTCAAATGGTCCAAGGCTTTATCAGCGGTGGAACTATTAACGTATTGTTCCTATTCTCCCTGGACACAGCAGCGGGGAGTTCAGGGCTAGCTTTAAAACATGTTCACTTGTGACCACTGCAGAATGTAGATAGTAACTGTGGTGGACCTCAGGTTGTACCTTTGTCCTATATGGACCACCGTTGTGTGCGCTTGTCATACCTGGACACATCCCCTTCCAGTTTGGTTCCTCCCCTCAGCACCTAGTATAAAGGTGGCTGTCTCCTCCCCCTTGTTCAGTCCAGGTCGGTTATTTGTTGGGATCTGCTCCTGATTCTGTTGTGAATAAAAGCCTACACTTATATTGGCATATCGGTAGTCTTTCGCCTTATTGATAGCGCATCAGTCCAAAGATGTGCGGGTTAGGTTGATTGGCCAGGTTAGAAATTGCCGCTTAGAGTCCTGAGATGCGTAGGTTAGTGGGATTAGCGGGTAAATATGTGGGGGTAGGTCCTGGGTGGGATTGTGGTCGGTGCAGACTTGATGGGCCGAATGGCCTCCTTCTGCACTGTAGGGTTTCTATGATTCTATGATCAGTAACCCTCGAGACTAACTGTGGTTAACTTCTTCAAATCACTTATATTCTTTCCCAGATTCCTTCATACCCTACGGATTCTGAAAGTTTTATCTTAATTTTATTCTTTCATGAGCTGTGGGCATCAGCAACAATGCCAGCTTTGTTGCTTTAATTTTTTTTCCCCCTGCAAACTTAGTGAACATTGTGTGTGTGGGGTGATAGGGGGGGAAATGTATTGTGTATTTTGGTGATTGCTCTGTTTTCTCACTTCCCAGATCAGTGCTCCTTGGGTATACGATCCTCTTCCATCCTGCAGACTTGCCCAATTCACTGAAGACACCTGTTTGATTAGTGCTAACATTCTAGGAGGCTCTGCCCTTTGAGAAGACTACCGTAATTGTGACTTTGTCCTGGCAGGGTCTATCCGAAATGTTTCGCAGACAGCCAAGATGGAAATTGTTGAGCTGTAGCTGAAAGCCATCCATGTTTCAAAGCCCTACAGCAAGTACGAAGAAACACTGGTCTTTATAACGCATCAGCTTGACGTTACTCCACGCATGTTTTGAGAGTCAACCAAAGGAGGTAGCTGCTTTCCCTACGCATGTATTGACCTCTGCATCAAGGAACAGATTATCTGTCACTGTGGACTTTAACACAGTAGACAAGCAGAATTTGCTAACTGCTTCCAGAAGAGTATTATTTAGTGTGATCAGGGGTGGCGACGCGACACCTGTCCCACAACCACGGTTTTATTGATGCCTATTGTAGATCGAGTGGTCACGTGATGTCATGAAGATGCGGCTCCTTAAAGGGTCACATGACAGGATATTGGGAGTTCTCTTCAGAGCGCAGGCAGAGTTACAACATGTAAAGAACTGCTCTGAGTACTTAATAAACTGTTGTTGTTATAAGTCCTTGGAACCTAGGACTTGTACATGTTTGACAAAAATATTGCAGACAACTGGGCCAAGTTTGAAAAAGAGCGGCACACGTACAGCAGTGCCGGTTTAATCGGACAAATACAAAGTCTGAACCTATTGTTTTCCAATGGAGGAGGGGAAAGAGGACCCTGAGATACTGCTAAAAAGTTTGAGAAGATTTGTTTGCCAGTGAAGATTATACTCGATAGGCAGGCATGCATTTAACTGTCACTTTAAAAATCGTCGCGCAAAAAAAAGTGCATATGGCACCCTTACTGATGACGTAGTCAGGGATCGCATAGTGTGTGGGATCCACTGTGATCTTGTCTGCAAGTAGCTTCTTTGAGAAAGATCTAACATTGCAATCAGCATCTGTATGCTGAATGTGTGGTTCAGTATGCGCTGTCCCAACTGTGGTGGCCATCACCCTCAAAACAGAACAGCACGTTTGGCATTTAGTAAACGCTGCAATAAATGCAGCAAGTGGAACCATTTTGCGAAATGCTGCAAATCTAGACTGTAACAGCATTCCTATGCTACCAGCCACATTACAGCCGATCATTCCTCCAAGGTTTGGAGCATGAGCAAGATGAATAACCTGGAGCTCAATCAGAGCAACCAAACCACTAAGCCTCCAACAACACTCCACTGTGAGAGAGTGTTGACACCGTCAGAGAAAGGCGAGATCTTCACCACCTTGAACATTGTTTGCAGCAATGCAATGCAAAACAAAGTAAAGATTGACATTGGAGTAAAGTGTAATATATTACCCAGGCAAATGCTGCAGGAACTAGACACATATGCAGAACCAGAGTCAAACACCCAGGTGGACCTTGTGGCGTATGGCAGAAAAATCATCATGTGGAGATGCCGGCGTTTTACTGGGGTAAACACAGTAAGAGTTTTAATAACACCAGGTTAAAGTCCAACAGGTTTATTTGGTAGCAAATGCCATTAGCTTTCGGAGCGCTGCTCCTTCGTCAGATGAGATGTGTCAGAGAGATTTCCACTCCATTTGACGAAGGAGCAGCGCTCCGAAAGAAAAATCATCCACATGGAAGGTGTGGCCACTCTCCATTGCACACAGAGCAACTTGACCAGAACATGGCTACAGCTAGGTCTTTGGGACAGCATCACACTGGGGTTCATCCACCTTGGTCCAGAATTGGACTCTCTGCATGACCAGGCCCAGAAACGATAGAGTACAAAGACCTCTTCAACTGCAATGTCATTGGTAAACTACCTGTAATATACCACATGTGGCTAGATGCCTCGATACCACCAACAGTCTGTGCTGTGAGGAGAGTATCCTTAGCTATGATGCAGGAAGTAGTCAATGAGCTGCATCGGATGAAGACACTGGGCGTCATAACTCCCATAGGCAGAACGTAAAAGATGTAGAAATTTGTATATGCAGCCTGTTCCCAGCATGTGCAGGAGTGGGAGGTCGGTCAGGGCTTGAGTTCCAGACCTCTGAACTCAAGACTAAGGTAAGTTAGGGTGTGTAACAGGTGTTACACATCTCCTGTGAAATGGAGCCTACCTTTCAGTAGAGATGGAAAAAAGTCATAAAGGTGTGGAAAACAATGGGACTATCTGTGCTTGAACAGTTCAGCTGGGATTCCATCTGTCTCTGGTCAGTTTCTAAGCTGTTTACAGCTCAAGTGATGAGTATTTCTTATATTACTTATCCATAATACTTCTACTGGTGAGAACATGCTGATTTGAGGGGGTATCCTTGGTCATTATAAGACCAAGTGCCCTCTTGATCCCTCCAGATAAAATTCAGATTTGCATTGTCACAGGCAGTTTGAACTTCCTGCCATAAGTTGATCCATTGTTTATTTGCACACCACTTCCCTGGATGCCTTAGCTACTTTCAGGTCATGCAGTGTTTTAGTTGTGGGTCTAGGTTGTGTGTGCCATGTAGGCTTTGTTTTTGTGGATCAATAACAGATGTCAGCTCAGATGAGTAGGTCTCAAACCAGTCCTTGAAGGTTCCACCTTGACCAAATCATGCTCCTGTTGCTTCACAGATGTTTGAGCTTGGTGATTTCCAATCTTCATCGATATCAATATTGACGCTTCCTGATAAATCTTGGGATAGTGCTAAATATTGGTATTTGACATCATTACTTGTGTAAGGGATGTTGATGCATGGCGGGCCATTGTGGTTGGAATTGTGAAACATTTGATGGTGCACATTCACTCTGTTGCTGATGAGAGATTGGTCAGTGTTGCAATCTGCAGTGTAGTAAGTGTGCCTGTGGAGACCATTAGGCAGATTGTGCCTTCTCATGATGACCAGGTCTAGTTGGTGTTAATGGCCATACCTTGAGTGGAACCATGATGCCTTGTGGCAATGTCTGCCCTGAAAGAAGGTGTTGATGATGCAGAGTTCATTCAGGACACAGAGCTCAAGAAGGTGTTATCCGTTATGTTGATCTTACCCACATCCTGAGGACCGAGACAAATCGGCCATAAATCAGTCTGCCCCAGTATGTGCACTGAAATCATCCAGGATGAATAGCCTCTTGCCATTTGGCATACTCTTCAGAAAGTCAGGTAGGTAGCCTGAAATGCTAGCATATATAGTTGATATGTCAGTGCATATTGTGTTGGCTGCACCTCAATCAGATGACAGCCATAGGCAGATGAGACACTCAAGTAGCCTTGATTGCAGTTCCATTGACCATTATCAGCTGGTTGCTCATTGTGATGTCTACAACATGCTCACGGTGGACTCCAGCACTCTTTCCCTGCCAGGCAGAGTTGTAGTTAGTCTCACAAAATATCAAGAACTAATGGCCAGGGGAGTGAACCCAATGAAATCTGGAGTGGAATCCAATTAGATGGTTGGGATTTCCCTCAAGTTAGCACCTTTTGTCAACACCAGGAACCAGCTAGGCCCAGATGTATAGGCTTTCAATCTTTCCCTGGATACCAGCCTACGAGGTCGAGAGGGAGGTGCAAATGCTAGGCTTGTCTCATAAATCCATGGCTAGGCTACGCTACATCCTCAATAGGACAAACTGCTAATTTCCAGGTTTATCATTCATACTATTGCACGTGGATAGATGATGATGTCAGGAAAAGCATCCTTAGCTAGGTATTTAAAGAAAACTGTGCTAATAATGTCATTAACACAACAGCAATGGTAGCAATTATAGCAACAGTACCATCCAGAACAATAACATAGTTCTAAGGTTCTCAACTAGAGTCATTATAGCTGCATAATTAAATATTTCATAATAGTCCCTGGTATAATATCAATTATTCATAAGTAGCATATTCACCATCTTTGCCAAGTCCTAGAATTATCCAACTGACTAGCCAATGATGCCAACCAAAGTAATCATCAGCTTTATCTTTATTAGGGTACTTGTTCTTAGGTCATTATGGTTTGATGTTGTGTGCGCCTTTCTTTTTACTTGATATTTATGCTAACACTTCAATACTTTACTGAGGGTGTGCTGCACTCTCAGATGTGTCATCATGTGGATGAGATGTTAAACCTGGTCCTCACCTACCCTCTCAGATGGACAAAGAAGGTCCCACAGTACTGCTCAAAGAAGAGCAAGGTGACTCGGCCAACATTCACCCCTCTAACAGATGATTTGACCATTTATTTCATTGCTATTTTTGGGGACTCCACTGTCCAAAACTTATCTGCCATACTTCCTACATTTCAACAGTGTCTGCACTTTTCCTTCCTTCATGGGATACAAGTGTTGCTAGCAAGGACAATATTTATTGCTGTCATTAGGTGTAAAAACTTTTCTGAAGCGACCAGGGCCATGAATAGGCCAGGGTTAAATGGACAAAATCCTATTTCCTCACGGCACAGTGTCTCTCTTCATAAGGATGACAATGCCATTTCATCCACACTGAAAAGAACATTTTCAAAAACTCCGCAACTGTGAATCCACAGTGGCAGTTTATACTCTCCAGGCTAAACCTCAGTACCCTGTGGTAGAATTCATGAGTAAACCACGATTGGTAGGAGAGCTACAACAAGCAATCAAACAGATGAAAAAAAATGAAGCCTATGGCCTAGTGGTATTCCAGCTGAGGTCTTCAAAGCTTTCACTCACATCAAGGCTCCATGTACTCAGTCTATGGAGTTGAGAGGGTTGTGTGGAGAGTTCTTTTTCCCCCTCTCTCTTCACCTTCTCCCCCCACAGCCCCTGCCCTGACTTCAGGAATTTGACAACTGTAACTATCTTTACAAAGGGAGATGAGTCATGCTCTTGTCCATAGCAGGGACAATCTGGACACACATTCTCCTGAATCACTTACTTCCTGTGGCTAAGGAAATCCTCCCTGTAACGCAATGTGGTTTAGCCCTACTAGAGGAACCTCTGACAAGTTCTTTGTTGCCAAACAAATACAAAACAAATGTTGAGAACTCCACCAGGAACTCTTCATTGCTCTCATTGACCGGAGCAAAGAATCTGACTCAGTAAATCATGAGGCTCTGTGGATTGCGCTACAGAGATTTGGAAGTCCAAGAAACTTCACAATCCGCCAAATGCTTGATGATTTTGCAGCAACTCGCTTGAGTGGGAGATCTGAAACATATCTTCAAAATCCACACTGGGGTCAAACAAGGTAGTGTGATAACCCCCATACTATTTATAAAACTTACCTGATAGTGGCTATTCAACTCAAAGACCAACTGCTCTCTGGTGTCAGTACTAAATATTGCCAAGATGGAAAACTCTTGGCAATATTTAATCTCCATGTCAAAACAAAACTGATCACCATAGATACAGATTGTCCGCTGTTTGCAGGTGACTGCAGAGTCATTGCTCATTCTGCACCAGATTTGTAAGCCGCTCTTAATCAATTCCACGTACAAGAGACCCAGCCTGTCCTTGAATGCTCCCAAAACAAAAAACTCATAAACATGCCCAGTTATCCCAATATTCCACCTCTCACAGATGTTGAAGGAGGGACTCCGGAATATGTTTAATGTTTCCATACCTTGGCAGCCACTATTTCAAAAGGCCATCATTGATGAGTGAATCAATGAGGTGGACCAGCTCAGTCTCCAACAGCAGTGGGTGGTTGACCACAAAGACCTCTGCAAGTCAACAAAAGTCTAGTGTACACAACACATTCCTGTACTGCATCAAGACCTGGACTGTGTATTAGTGATACGCAAGGGCACGAGAGATCTCTCACCAAGAATGGCTTCACCACATCTTTCAGATTCAGTGGAGTGATCAAACATATGCTAAAGTCATTCTTGAAGCCAGATTGACAAACATTCAGGTAAAACTTTGTAATTCACATTGGCTCACCTTGGAAAACACAGAGTGCAGGCCTGATGAAAAAGAGGTTCTCACTCCTGCAGATCACGGAGTTAGTTGCTTGTGGTCTTGGTACCAGGGGGTTGGTTTGCTAACTTGGTGAATTCAAAAAAGGAACATACTTGGAGACCTTACAATGTTACATACTCCAGTTCTTTAGGTATAGGTGTTGCTGCAACACTTAAGGATTAAATTGGGAGGCCAACATGGTTTCAAGAAGTGGGTAGTGGCAGATCCAGTCCAGAGTGTGTCCTTTTGAGACAATGTGACAGTTTAGAATCAAGAGACAGGATCCGATGACCCTCAGACTCCACACTGAATACAGTTAATATTTTGTTCAAAACGTTGTGAAAATGACAGGCCTTTACTGGGCACGGCAGCCTTGTAGATGGTGAAAAGGGTTTGGGAAGTCAATCCCTGACCTGTTCTTGTAGCCACAGTATACATATGGCTGGTCTAGATAGGTTTCTGGTCAATGGTAACCTCAGGATAATAATGGTGAGGGATTCGGCAGTGCTAATGCTGATAAACATTAAGGGAGGATTATTAGATTCTCTCTTGTGGGAGAACTTCAGAAGTACTTCAATTAGCTGTAAAATGTTTTGAGAGATTCTGAAGCTATGAAACGCAGCAAATAAATTTAGGGATGGGTAACAAACGCTGGCCCAGTAGTGATACCCGCAAGCTGTGAAAGAATAAAAATTGTAAGCTCTTTCTTTTCCCAAATTGCCATTTGTTTTCCTTTATATAGAATCAAAACAGTCTAATCATAAATATATTAAAAAGGGTAGTAGATAGAAAGGATTAAGGATCAAAAAGGAAATCATTTTGTGGAGACAGAACAGGGCTAAGGGAGTGGCATGGTAGCACAGTGGTTAGCACTGCGGGTTCAATTCAGGGCTTGGTGACTGTCTGTGTGGAATTTGCATGTTCTCCGTGTGTGAGTGGGTTTCCTCCAGGTGCTACAGTTTCCTCCCACTATCCAAAGTTGTGCAGGTTAGGTGGATTGCCACACTAAATTGTCCCTTAGTGTCCCAAGCTGTGTAAGTTAGGTGGGTGAGCCACGGTAAAATGTGTGGGGTGACAGGAATAGGGCGAGGACAGTAAAATACTGTCAGAGAATTGATGCAGACTCAATGGGCTGAATGGCCTTCTTCTGCAAGGGAGGGATTCTATTCTACAAAGTACTTTTATTTATCTTCACTAAAGAAGAAAATGCTGCCAATATTGCAATAAAGGAGTAGATAGCAGTAGTATTGGATGGGGTAAAAATAGATGAACTGTTGGTACTCGCAATGGTTGAAGTACTGAAAGTTGAAAAGTCAAAGTCATCTCGGCTGGATGGGTTGTATCTAAGTTAGTGAGGAAAGTGCAGAGGCAGCAATCATCCAATCCTCTTTAGACAGAAAATGCTGGAGGACTGGAGAATTGCAAACCTTTCATCCCATTTCAAGAAACGGGAGAGGGATAAACCCAGAAAAGGCAAATCAATCAGCCTAACACCAATAAAGTATCGAGGCACTGATCTGGGACAAAATAATATGGTATTTGGTAAAATAAAGGCTAGCAAATAAAAGTCAGCAAAGTTAGTTAAAGATAAATTGTGTGAGACAAACCTAATTGAGTTCTTTGATGAAGTTATGAAGAGGATTGATGAAGGCAGAACGTTGATGTGTATATGGACTTTCCGAATGTGTACCATATAATAGATTTATCAGTGAAATTGAAGTCCATGGTATTGAAGAGACAGTTGGTTATATGGGTAATGACAAGAAAGAGCATGTATTGGTGAACAGTTGTTTTCCCACTGGAAGTGTACAACGGTGTGTCCCAGGATCAGTATTAGAACGACCACATGTTTTGATGTGTATTTGGGTATACAGGGCATAATCTTGTAGTGAATAACAAAGGATAGCTACAGACTTCATGAGAACATGGACTAACTGGTAACATGGGAAGTCACATTACAGATCAAGTATAAAGCAGTGAAGTGGCAATTGCTTCATTTTGGTTGGAACAAAGAAGAGAGACAACATAAACCAAATGGCATAATTTTAAAGGACTGCAGCTACACCAATGAAGGTGGCAGCACAAGCAAGTAAAATGAAATGGGATCCTTGCTTTTATTGGTATGGAGTACAAAAAGTGGCAGAAGCAGATTCAGTGGTATCATTTAAAAAGAGAATTGGATAAATAGTTGAAAGAATAAATTTACACAGCAATGGGGAAAGAGCAAACAAGTGGAACCAATTGGATGGTTTTAACAGAATACTGACACAGACACAATTGACAGAATGATCTATTTCTGCACTGTATCATTCTAATATTGTAAATTGAAGTATTATATAAAAAATAAGTATGGAGTGGATGACTTTAAAATGGGAATTATATATCCTCTGTGCATTCTTATCTAATTATCCCCTACTACAAAACCTTGCTTGAGTTGAAAATTTAACTTTGGACTTGACTCCCTATGTGCGATGCCATTGGAGATCAATTAAAATTAAATTGAAAGCCTCAAGTCTGTGCGAAGTTAATATCAACATTTTCAGTTATAAATTTCTGTATCCATATTTATACATCAAACTGTTATGTAAACTTGTAGCAAGGTAATTATACCCTTGCATCAATGGTAGCACAGCAACTCTTCAGTCTTTATTGCAGAGATATTCTTATGCTCCAACCTACTTTTTCCCCCAAGGTAGAAACTTAAGATCAGTAGCCCCTAAAATTGCTAAAGGTTTTGTTCGTTCACTTTAAATAATGATGCAAAAATCAAAATATTATATAAAGACACAAGCATATTGCAAAATTTTAGAACGGGAATTGAATTCTGATGGACAGTCCTGTCTAATTGTTTAATCAACCCCTTACGCCACAGCTGAAGACTACATTTGATTTTGACTTCCTAAGCACTATGCCACAGGAGATTGATCAGTACACAAAACAATCATATGCTGTCATGGGTACACAGATCCCTGTATTTTACAAGAGCGAGGTAACTTTGAAATAGGAAGGAGTTTCATGTTCTGGATCTTACAATCAGAGAGGCCAGAATTCTCCAATATCAGATGCCCCGCCACCGCTGCCAGAGAGGACGGAGAATTCGGTTCTCAGCCAAATCTCCATTCACTGCAGCGGAACAGGAGAATTTCAGCCACAGGCAAGGTTGGAGAATTCCAGCCAGAACCTTAAAACACATTCAGCCCGTTGTGTCTATGCCAGCTCTTTGAAAGAGCTGTCCAATTTAGTCACAAACACCAGCTTTTTCCTGATAACCATGAAAATTAGATTTCTTCAAGTGCATGCCAAATTGTCTTTGGATCTGCTTTCACTACCCTTTCAGGAATGCATTCAGGTCTGAAAAACTCTTTATTTCTCCTCCAGATCTTTTGTCAGAAGAAACAGTTACTGTCTACTTGCTATATCAAAGGCCTTTCTTATTTTGAATACCCCTGTCAAGTCTTCCCTTAACTGCCTCTGTCCTAAGGAGAACAATCCCAGTTTCTCCAATCTTTCCAGTAAGTCACTCATTACTAGTATCCTCCTGGTAAACCTCCTTTACACTGGCATCCTACTGAAAGTGTGGTCCTCAGAATTGTACACTATATTCCAGTAGGGTCCTGACAAGTGATTTTTAAAGATTTAGCATGAATGCCCTGACTTACAAAACCAAGGGCTCTGTATGCTTTCTTAACTGCCTTTTCCAACATACCTTCAAGGATTTGTGAAGATGCATACCTATAGGCCTTTCTGCTCTTGCACACTTTTCAAAATGGTGCCATTTAGATTATACCACCTCTCCATGTCATTTCTCCCAAAGTCCATCACATCAAAATTTCTTCCCGAATGGAAATTAGTCAACCAGTCCTGCTACTGAGTGTAAATGGCATTTGCAATCCTCCAGTCCTCTGTCTCCACATCCAAATTCACTCATGCTGGAAATTTTATGGTCAGGCCTTTTGTTCTCCCCACCTGAAATTCTTTGAGCAACCGAGTTCATTCCATCTGGATAACCTGCTGACATAATTAGCCTATCCTTTCTGATTTTAATCTTATACCTCTACAACCGCTCTTCGGATGTAACATTAACCATCCTCTACTTTTAGAAACACAGATACAAAGTACTAATTCAGTACCACAATCATGTTCTCTGCCTCAACAAGGTTTTCTTCTTTTGTTCCTCACCAGCATTCCTTTAACTATCCATATGTTTATTAAATACTTTTGGGTTCCCTTTTATTGTTCATTAATATTTTCTCAATCTATTTATTTCCTTGTATCATCTTTCAGTTCTTCTCTGTTCACTCTATTGCATTTGATTCCAACTGCACTCAGAATCCCTACAGTGCAGAAGGAGGCCATTCGGCCCACTGAGTCTGCACCGAATCTCTAAAGAGCATCCTACCCAGGCATTCACCATAGCTAATCATTCAAACTTACACATCTTTGGACACTAAGGGGCAATTTAACACAGCCAATGCACCTAACCCGCACATCTTTGGAGTGTGGGAGGAAACCAGAGCACCTGGACGAAACCCAAGCAGACACAAGGAGAACATGCAAACTCCACACAGCCACCCAAGCCAGAATAGAACTCGGGTCCCTGGTGCTGTGAGGCAGCAGCGCCAACCACTGTGCCACCCTTCAGACATAACATTTGCCCTTCTTCCATTTTAATTTAACCATTCCATTCGTCATTCGGACAGCTCGAGTGTTGGATGCCCCATCTGTTCTCCTTATAACAAGAAATCACCTTAGATGCTCTATGCATCATTCAGGTGAGTCTTTGACATGCTCTGATTTTTTTTTCTCCCCCACAAATGTAAAAGAGAATTATAACATAACTATCAAATGGCATCTCTCTCTACTGGACAATCTATACAGTACACACATACCCATTAGGATCACAGAGACTGGGGTACATTACAGACCCCTTTGATCACATTTTGTTCTGATGTTTTAAGTTTCCTTTGGGATTGTTTACTTTGATGCAGTATCCCTTTAAAGGAGCTGCATTTTTAATTTATCCCATTGTATGTTAATTTATTTGGTTAATGCAAAGAAGTACACCTGAGGGGAACAGGTATGGGACTTTGCAGACTCGTTACATTTCTGTTCAAATTGTACCATTTAGATTTGTCCACATAACCAATATAAAATTGTGGCCTTGATATTTTGCTTGGACTCACCAGGACCCTTCCAATGCTGGATTATCATCTCAGGTGCAATGCAACAACTGAAACAAACACATTAACCTGATATACAATAAAGTTATAACAAAGTTTGGAACTGTTTCTCAGTCAATCTCCTTCCCAACAGAACTGGTGGGGCTCGCAGCACGAAAGAATCAAAGCTAAAAACAAATTTTCAAAATACTATGTAACCAGGGCTCTCCTTCACCCTCATACGATTCTCAACAGTAACATTCAGCACCACGATAGATCAAAAGTACCAAATCAATCAAACCCTCTATTCACATAATAACATCTTGTGACTACAGTGAGTGCCATACCTTTTACATCTCTGTTGAATGTATGTCAGTTCTCATTGCCATTATTTCAGAACACAGAAACAGCAATCGACCATTTGCCATCTGGAGCCTGCTCTGACATTCAGTCAGATCATGGCTGATCCATATCTCAACTCCATTAACCCACCTGTGATCCATATCTATTTATAGTCTCACCTAGCCAAACCCAATCTCAGTCTCGAGAAAATCGGTTGGCCCAGCATCCACAGCTTTTGTAGGGAAATAATTTTAGATTTCCGCTATCTTTTTGTAATGATGCATTTTCCGAGAGTTCATTAGTGAACAAAAATGGATTAATTTAATGATCTTCAGTAGCAGCAGCATGTTTGCAGCTAACTCTAAAATACCTCACCTTGGGAAAACTAACCCCCCTCCCCCTCCAGGGGTGATTTCCCATTCTGAGTCCTGATTGGTTACCCAGGCCAGGTGACCTTTACTCTGCTGTGTTGCTCTTAAAGAGACAATGCCCACTTCTCTCCCTCTTTAACACCTTCATATAATCTTTAGGAATTCATTTACTCAGTCCTAAATTCTAACAAAACATTATGTACACATGAGTTGAACAATTATAAATCGAGTCTTTGAGAGGATTTCATGAGCCTTGTTGAGCGGTGAAATTCCGTTGTTTGCGATGTATCCCCAGGATCGACATCAACCACAATAATGGATATCTTTTCTGGTATAGGCAGTTCATCACTATTTGCTGCCAAGGAGAGATCAGTTATGTCTATAACAGGCCGATCAGGAGCTTTGGTGTTTATAGGTTTGAAAACATCGCTTGATGGCAATAGTGACAGTTGGAGTGTCTCTCCTCAAGTGGTCCACTTGGTATGAAAGGGCTCTGGTCTTAGAGACAATCATTCCAGGGATCCAACTTGATCCACTACCAAAGTTTCTTAAATATACGGCGTCATTCACCATGAATGATCGTGCTGCACTCTGTGAATTGTGGCTTGCTTTGATTACTTGGGTTGGCCTCCACCCTCCCTGGAAACTTTGGAAACACGAGGCTCAGTCTCATTCTGAGACAACGTTGTATTAGCAGTTCTGCTGGTGGAACTCTCTTGTTGCATGTGGACTTGTTGATAGTTAAGAAGGAAGCACAAGACTTTTATATCCAAGGTTCCTCCTGACAGTTTCTTTAGGCCAGATGTGAAAGTTTAGACCACTGTCTTAGCGAGTCCATTTGAGGCTGGGTTATAAAGTGCAGTTCTAATGTGTTTAATACTGTTGAGACTGGTGATGTTTTGAAACTCAGCACTTGTGAATACGGTTCATGACTTCAGATGATCCGTGAATTGAAAAACATTGGTGCAATCTTTTGATAGTAGCATGTGATGTAGGTGACTTTACCACAAAAATATCTATCCATTTAGAGTGTGCATCAATCATGATCAAAAACATTATGCCCAGGAATGGACCAATGTAATCGATATGGATTCGTACCCATGACCAGCCAGGCCATTCCCAAGGATGAAGTGGAGCTGTAGCAGGCAACCTTTGTTGCAGTTAACACTGTTGACCGTGCTTAACTAGCTTCTCGATATTAATATCAGGCCACCACACATAACACCTGACAAGCATCTTCATCTTAGAGATGCCAGGATGAGTGCTGTGTAATTCAGTTAGGAGCAACTCTCTGCCTCGTACAGGTACGATTACTCTTGCTCCTCAGAGTATGATACCATCCTGACAACTCAATTAATTCTTGTGGGTAAAGAATGGTTTAATTTCCTTGGAAACTGGTTCATTTACCCACCCCATAAGTATTTTGTCTCTCACTTTGGACAGAAATGAATCTCGATTGGTCCAAATCCTGATCTGCTTTGCCAAGACGGGAAATGTGTCCAAAGAATTTAATACCATGATGATTTCTTGTGGTATAGGAGTACACGTGATACTCTCTTGCAAGGGTAGGCGGCTAAGGGCATTCACATTCACTATGTATGTGTTCCAAGTCAGTGCTTAAAAGTATATTCATTGGCAGACAGAGTTAATGCCCATCACTGAATTTTTACTGAGGTGATCAGTGGGATAGCCTTGTCCTCTTTGAAAAGACCCAAGAGTGACTTGTGGTCAGAAACAATGGTGAAACGTCCACCATGTAAGTATTGGTGGAATTTCTTGATGATTGATAGTCTTTCTTTCTCTATTTGTGAGTAGCCTTTTTTGGCCTCTGGTTCTTGACACATACCCCATTGGCCTTTCAGAGTTGTCGTCCATCCCATGGGGCAACACTGCAGCGCAGTGTTGGAGAGGCATCGCAGGTCAACGTCAGTTCTTTAGATGGGTCGAAGTGCGCTAACCAGTTTGAGGAATGCAGCAATTGCTTCACTCTGTTGAAAGTTTCCTCCTGGGAAGCCTTCCAAAACCAACAATTGTGCATCTTTAGCAGAGTAGGCACGAGGGCAGTACCATCAATAAGGTTTTAAAAAATGTCAATTGTAGTGCACCATCCCCAAAGATGATTTGAGTTCAGTTTTGTTTGTGGGTACAGGCGCCTCCTTTATCGCTTTGAACTTGTCTTCCACAGAGTGTAATTCTTGTGCATCTACCCAATGCCCCAGGTAGGTCACCTCAGTGGCTTGAAAGATGCACTTCTCTTTCTTCCAGTTTTCAACTTGCCAGAAGTGCTCTCCAATTTCAATGGCTGGACTCCCATTTAGATGCTGAAATGTGTGCTCTCCCATCATAGTGGCTGATGCCCCTGTATCCACTTCCATCTTAAGAGGCTCCCCAATTACCCAGAGTCTAACAGCAATGGGGTCTGACTTGTCTGTTTTTAGATTAAAAAGAGAGAGAATACCAGAATCACTGATGCCAGGCCCTTCCGCATTGTGTACTTGGAACATCTTGGTTGACTGATTACTCAGTGGTATTGACTTAGCTCTGCATTTCTTTATCAAATGTCCTATTTTGTGACAATAGCCTCCTTAAACCGTCAGTAACATTCCTCTTTAAACATCATTGTCTGATTGCCTCTGCTATATCTTTGCGGCTGCTTCGGTACCACAGCCTTAAGAAGGGCCTCATCTCACCGCTGCCAGCATCTTAAGTGCAGCAAGGAGAGGCCCAAACCTCGCAGGAAGCCTGGAAGCTTTAACTGCGAAGGTTGCTGTTGAGCAAGCGGGGAGGGCGAGACCAGCTTTGCTGCCCCTCGACCCATTAGAGACAACTTACCCCCTCCCCCACCCCCAAGATCATTCCCCCCTTTAACCCACCCCGGTTTCCCTGACTTCTTTAACTTGGCCCTCCACGTCTACTCACCAGGTGTCCCCCAGCTCGTGGACTGGTTGGCTGACCTCAGTGAGACACCCACCCCTCAGACATTCCTGGAATCCTCAACCTGGTGGGACTGCCTGTGGTCCCAGCAGCTGCCACTGCTCCCGGTGGCGCTGCTGGGGCTACAGGTTTGCCAGCCACCCAGTTGGCTGGCAGCTCTCTACGATGGGACTTGCAATTGAGATGTCTCACCTTTAAGCAATGAGCGCCCAGTGTTAAACTGGTGCAGGGCAACCATCAGAAATGTAGTCCCATCTCTCCCCAGTTAGCTGGGTGCAATGGGCCCATTGTGCACCATAAACCCACCCCTCTAAAACACAATCACCAAAACAGCTCTTCAATGAGGCCACTATATAACTATTCAAATTCACGTATGGAAAATTGAGCATGTTCCATTTCTGTCAGTCATCATATATCCTCATTCAATATCCCCCTATGTGTTTCAACCCAGAAGAGACAATACACCCAAGAACAATAACAAGAAAACCTGCCTCTTAATAATCTGTAATGTAACAAACTGGGATTAAGAGCTATTTTAGCAAATAATAAAGCTATTTGATTCTTCGGCAAGCTTCATAAAATTGTTGATAAATTACATTAATCATACCTATTTTAGTGCGATTTATTTTTAGCTCCAGTGTGTAATGTGGTATTTGAATTAGTAAATTTGTTCTATGAAACTATTAACCAAACCAAGTTCAGGCAGAAGTGTGACATCAGAAACCACAAGCAAGGTCGTGGAATACCCAAGAGAGATCCACTGCTCCTTTTACTTCAAAGCTATTTCAGTGAAAATATCTGATGGTTCAGTCTTTTAGCAGTAAATTCCTCAGTCCAGTGGGAGCATGCCTTCTTTATTTCCCTAGGTTTTTCTGTCTCAATTCAGTGCACGCATTGGGGATTTATGTTCAAAGTAAAAATCTTGTCTTGCTTCATGAAAATAATGGCCCTGAAAATCCATGTTTGGTGCATCCCATCATAAAGGCCAGGCACTGTAGCACAGTGGTTAGCACTGCTGCCTCACAGCTCCAGGGACCCGGGTTCGATTCCTGGCTTGGGTCACTGTCTGTGTGGAGTTTGCACATACTCCCCGTGTCTGTGTGGATTTCCTCCGGGTGCTCCGGTTTCCTCCCACACTCCAAAGATGTGCGGGTTAGATGAATTGGCCATGCTAAATTGTCCATAGGTATCGGGGGCCTTGCTAGGGTAAATGTATAGGGATAGGGCCTGCGTGGGATTGTGGTCGGTGCAGACTCAATGGGCTGAATGGCCTCCTTCTGCACTGTAGGATTCTATGAATATCTTCTCACCAGAAACCTCTGCTGCTGACTCCAATTTAAGCGGTGGTTATTTCAATGGATACTAGGGGCATATTTTGGGGACCCACCTGCTAAAATGATTAGAAAATCCAGCCAAAGGCTGCTTTGCCAATGTGGTGGGTTTGGGGGCAGATCCTGGGTATCTCCAACCCTCCAAATAGGAGAGGTACCCCGTGCTCTCTTTTGCAAGTGGCTGTGTTAAAAATAATTTTTAAAATTCTGGCTACAAGTCTCAGTTTGAACCCACAGTAAGGCGTTACATTCTTTCTAGTCTGCATGGTTTCACTATATATACCCACATTGACGCTATGCCAGATCTCACCAAGGGCCAGAACAACAGAAGTTCCAGACAGAGGGATTGACAACCTTGGTGACCCCCATCCTATGCCAATGCTCATGTGTAGGTGACCAGAAGTCTTTAACAGGCCTTTATGAATTCACCATTTTTTTTCATATATTCATGGTGGCTGGCCAATATTTATTGCCCATTCCTAGTTGCCCAGGGCAGTTGAGAGGTACGGTAGCACAGTGGTTAGCACTGCTGCTTCACAGCTCCAGGGACCTGGGTTCGATTCCCGGCTTGGGTCACTGTCTGTGTGGAGTTTGCACATTCTCCTCGTGTCTGCGTGGGTTTCCTCCGGGTGCTCCGGTTTCCTCCCACAGTCCAAAGATGTGCGGGTTAGGTTGATTGGCCACGCTAAAATTGCCCCTTAGTGTCCTCAGATGCGTAGGTTAGAGGGATTAGTGGGTAAAATATGTAGGAATATGGGGGTAGGGCCTGGGTGGGATTGTGGTCGGTGCAGACTCGATGGGCCGAATGGCCTCTTTCTGTACTGTAGGGTTTCTATGATTTCTATGAGAGTAGTTGTGGCTCTGAAGTCACATGCAGGCCAGACCAGGTAAGGATGGCAGATTTCCTTCCCTAAAGGACATGAGTGAACCAGATGGGTTTTTCCAACAATCAACAATGGTTTCATAGTCATCAGTAGAATCTCAATTCCACATATTTTTTTATTGAATTCAAATTCCACCAGCTGCCGTGGCAGGATTCGAACCCGGGTCCCTAGAGTTGAGTTTCTGGATTAATAGTCTTGTGATAATCCCACCAGGCCATCGCCTCTTCTAGGTCCAGTTCTCGGCTGGATTCCAATCGAGCTTCAAACCCTCTTGGTGCAACCCCGACAATGTTATAATGAGAGCACTCCTGCTGGCCCCTGAACTTCTTGAGCTATACATTTCCAATTATTCCTTGTGGATTCAACATGACTTTTTTTAATTCATTCACGGGACATGGCCATCGCTGGCTGGCCAGCATTTATTGTCTATCCCTCGTCCACTGAGTGGCTTGCTAGACCTTTTCAGAGGGCAGTTGAGAGTCAACCACATTGCTGTGGCTCTGGAGTCACATGTAGGCCAGACCAGGTAAGGACAGCAGATTGCCTCCCCTAAAGGACATGAGTGAACCAGATGGATTTTTCCGCCAATGGTTTCATGTTCATCAGTAGATACTTAATTCCAGATATTTTTTATTGAATTCAAATTCCACCATCTGCCATGGTGGGATTCGAACCCGGGTCCCCAGAACATTATAGAATCATAGAATCAACAAAAGGAGGATATTTGGCCCATCGAGCCTGCACCGACAACAAT
Organism: Mustelus asterias; assembly: GCF_964213995.1. Lineage (NCBI taxonomy): Eukaryota > Metazoa > Chordata > Chondrichthyes > Carcharhiniformes > Triakidae > Mustelus > Mustelus asterias. Next base: position 81,210,422 of record NC_135812.1, on the reverse strand, counting down.
TCCACCCAGGTCCTATTCTCATAACCCCACATATTTACCCTCCTAATCCCCCTGACAAGAAATGCAATTTATCATGGCCAATCAACCTAACCCGCACATCTTTGGAGTGTGGGAGGAAACCGGAGCACCCAGAGGAAAGCCACGCAGACACGGGAAGAATGTGCAAACTCCACACAGACAGTCACCCGAGGCCGGAATTGAGCCTGGGTCCCTGGCGCTGTGAGGCAGCAGTGCTAACCACTGAGTTTCTGGATTAATAGTCTAGTGATAATACCACTAGGCCATCACCTCCTTATCTTATATCTTACTTCCTTTCACTGTGCGGATTCTACTGACCTTTCCCATACCTGCGGTCCTCGTAATGACAAATGTGAGCTATATCCTCCATCATGTTGTAAAGCATGCCCAAATTAAAAGATAAATTCAGCAATTCTATACTGCCTATGTGGACTTCACTCAACTGAGAACAGTCAATCTAAAGCAGCACTATCTCTAATTCATGCTCCCATTAAACACAGGGCAACTGATTTTATCCTTATATTCCTCCTTTAAATTTCCGCTAAGTCCAGTGACTGATTTTTTTAAAATGGAGGTCAGGTCTAAATTTTCTGTCACACTCCTTTATCCCTATGGCTTCAGAACATCCAAGCAAATCTAAAATTCTGTATCGAGGCAATATAGTTAACAGGACAGCAAATCTCTTTTGTCCATTTGACATTTGGTGGTTTATTGACAATTATTATTCCATAAATAAAGGTGGCCTTTATCGCAAAATTCCAATGAGCTTTCTGCGAGCCAGATACACTAAACAACTCATCAAGCGGCTCGGGGAATTACTTTTCACTCCCCATCCATCCAGCATGATCAAAATAATTAATATTGATTATCAGACTGTCGAGAAAGAGCTTGAGTTTGCTTCAAAGACAGTTGCTTATTGTGACAGATTTGCTATTGTGTTGAGGCATCAGAAGTTGCCGACACCATTTATAAGTACTGCAGTTTTTTGCCGAGCTGGGGTTGTGTGACATCGGTGAAACTGAACATTCATGTTACGTTAATTTGTACAATTATATCTGTTTGTAGCTCAAAATGCATCCATCCAGCCTTCAGAATCTGTGCCAGAGGTATGCCAACCTATCCAACTGCCCTACTCTCCCCCCATAGCCCTGTAGCTTTCCTGATTCAAATAGTTTTAGTTTAGCTTATTTATTAGTGTCACAAGTAGGCTTACATTAACACTGCAATGAAATTACTGTGAAAATCCCCCAGTCGCCACACTCCAGCACCTGTTCGGGTACGCTGAGTGAGAATTTTAGCGTGGCCAATGCACCTAACCAGCACGTCATTCAGACTGTGGGAGGAAACCGGAGCACTCAGAGGAAACCCACGCAGACACGGGGAGAACGTGCAGACTCCACATGGACAGTGATCCAAGCCGAGAATCGAACCCGGGTCCCTAGCACTATAAGGCAGCAGTGCTAACCACTGTGCCACCATGCCGCCTCGATCCCAATTTCCCTTAAGGGGTGCAATGGTTTCCATTTCAACTGCGCCCTCTCACAAAGTGTGTCATGCTGTAACAACACTCGATCTAAATAACATTTTTCCCAACCTCTTTCCTCCACCTCTCAGGGATCATTTTAAATTGGCATCTTGATTCCACAAGAAATAGTCCATCCTTTACTCAATTGTTTGAATACATTCCTGTGAAGCGTCTTGAGATGTTTTGCTACGTTAAAGGGGCTGTAGAAATGCAAGTTGAATTGGCTTATGAAGTGCTTTGGGATCTGCAGAAGTCATGAAAGGCACGAAGAAATGCAAGTACTTCTTTGTTTCAAAGTAGTGGCCTAGCAAAAGTGGCCATGCACAGGTCAAGGTTAGACAGAACCAGTGGAGTGTTCCCTCTGGTTACCTGTCCCTCAACTAGCAATCTCCACACCTAGATAGAACATGCAGGGCAGGATTTTCCGGCCGCGCTCGCCCCAAGGCCGGAAAATCCCACCCAAAGTCAACGGACCTTTGCGTGGTCCATGTCCACCCGCTATGATTCCCATGGCGGGCAGGACAGTAAAATTCCGCCCACAATGTCCGGTGTCACATTTGGGCCTTCTGCAAATGGCGGCTATTACAGGAACTGGAGCACATAGTAGACATAGAAGGAAACCTGATGATTTCCTTTAGTTTTATGAATTAAACGGGGACATTTTTATCAGAATTTTTTTAGTGTTACCAGTGTTACCTTAGAGACCAGTTAAAAAGAATGAAGGCAGCTGAGGCAAGATTGGTTGAACTTCCAGTAGGTGACACATTCATCGGGTCTCACTTCTTCCCAGTAGCATTGATTCTACAGAGAACAGATGTCATTTTAGCCCACCCTCTGTCTCAAAGGAAACCGTTCCAATGAGGCGACGACCCAGTCGATTATGGTTAAGCCCCAAATGCAAACTCTATTAGACCCCAAGTCATTTTGGATTTCCAGGACCAAAATTTCTGACACAAGTTTTATTTTTGAAAAATATGTGCAGTATGTTTCATAATAACATGATAAAACCTAACTATGAAAGATATATTTTTTGACTCTGAGCTTTAAGTCTTATTTGAAGCACACAGTTTCTCTCCAGTTCTCCAAAGTGAAATAAATGCACCAAACTTTCTGAAAGGTAGAAGTTAAAGATTGATTTCCTTGATGGGTAGTGTTGCAATTTGAGCTTCTTTATATAGTTGTCAGTCTACCAAACAAATAGCCAACAAATCACAAGTGAACCTGAGCTTCCTATGAATTAAGCAACACCTAAGGTTTTACCAGCCAATTGAGGCTCTGTCCACCCAGCTAAAAAGTTGGGGGCACCCCATCTCAGCTGGTTTTGGAAGCCCTGACCTGTCTTTTCGTGCTTGCCATAGGAGGCCAGTCCTTAAATGGATGAGATCCCAATCCCAAGACTAGTTAGAAAATGGAAGGGCTAGCAGCTTCTCAGTCCCAACAGCATCACCTGGACGGGTCACCATTGCTGGAATGATAACCAGAGTTTCAATTAATAAACTGGAAGGAAGCTTAATCCCTCCCTCTCCAGGTACCATGCCATAAGACAACATTGATGACCATAACTTCCGTGTGCTTGTCCATGGTAATGCTTGGCAAGGAACTGCAATGGTTTACCATTGCATTCTGCTGGTTCTGGCTGACCAGGAGACTCTCCCACTCTTACCGCCTGTCATAGGTGTATTGGAAGGATTAATAGGTTGATAATCAACCTGTTTGGCCACATTATAAATGCACTTTCCGTGACCATCCAGCCCTGGAGAGGGACTCAAACACAGATCTTTTGGCTCAGAGGCAAGGATGCTACCCCTGTACCACACGAACACTCGCAGCCTGTTCGCTGCCAATTGCAAAAGCAATCACACTGATAGTTTACCTCTAGTTCCCATTGTTCCCAAGCTTAGAAACTAGATCATAAGCATAGTAGACCAGTATATCGAAGTGTCCAATTCTTTCAACATTAAAATTTTTAAAATATAGCCTTTTGAGGAGTCAACTATTTTCCTTTGCACAGCAGAGGAGCATTTCCCCTGAAGTTGGAACCTTGCAGATTTGGGTCTCAAGTAATTTTCTGGGCAATTGGGTGACTGTGTGGAGTTTGCACATGCACGTGTCTGCATGGGTTTCCTCCGAGTATTCCGGTTTCCTCCCACAGTCCAAAGATGTGCAGGTTAGGTGTATTGGCCATGCTAAATTGCCCCCTAGTGACCTAAGCTAGGTAGATAGGTAAATGTGCGGGGTTACAGGGATGGAGTGCAGGGGTGGACTTGGGTGGGATGCACTTTTGGGAGAGTAGGTGCAGACTCGATGGGCCAGATGGTGCCTTTCTGCACTGTAAGGATCCTATGATTCTATGAATTCTGCCAGTTATGTTGGGGATCCAAGACCACAGGCAAGGAAATTAAACCCCCTTTTTATTATTCCAGGCTGTACAAACCCAATCGGGAGGGTAATCAATGAATAAAAGAATTTAGAGAAGTGGATAAATAAAGGTTAAATTGTAGGTGCAAAAAAAGATCAAAAGGCCAATGGGATGCTGAGCTTCAGAATAAGAAATATAGGGGTGAATTTTCCCAAACCGCCCACCACGGGAATTGGTGCGGGCGAGGGATGGACCATGGAAAAGTCTGTTACCTCGGGCAGGATTTTCTGGTTTCGGGGGGAGCAAGGCTGGAAAATCCCACACATTGAATTTAAAAATAAAGAAATATTGCTGTAATTATACAAAGGGCTGATCAGATCAGGTGGCGTAAATTCAGAAAAATATACCAGCCTTGATGAAAGAATCTGGTCAAATCGAGTAGATGAGAAAAAGTTGGACTATATTCCACAGAGCTAAAAACAATGGGGTGATCCAACTGAAGCATTGAAGAAAATTGAAGACAGCAAATTGAGGATGTCTTTCTTCCAGTCGAAGAGTGTGGAACCTCGGGGGCCAAATCATCGAAGTTGAACTAGGCCAGTTCAAGCCCCCCCACCCAACACTCCCTGCCTCAGCAGCACCTACCTTTCCAGATGGGGTTGTTGAAGTTGAAATGCTGCTGGCTCTCTGATTGGGCCAGCAACATCAAGAGGCCACCCACCATCCTTAATTGGACGGTGGGCCCACACGCAGCCAATTAGGAGGCTGTCTGCAGTAAAATCCCCAGCTGGTCCCTCTGCCAACAAGTGTGAGCCTCGCACCCACGTTGCAGCCCAGAGTCAGGGTCATGAAGCCCACCCTAAAGTTCAGCTCTTCTTCACAATGCAGTGCTCCACAAGATCATAAATGCAAACTTAATCCAGGCACTTAAAATAAAGACAGACATTAACTTGTATAGTTTTTTTTATTCATTCATGGGACATGGGCGTCACTGACTGACCAGCATTTATTGCCCATCCCTAGTTGCCCTTGAGAAGGTGGTGGTGAGCTAGAGTATGGAGAAAATACAGAATCTACTCATTAGACAAAACAGTCTCTTGCCTTTCCCAATGTACGATTGCGTTGTACAAAGGAGTTATTAAAAAAATTAAGTACTGGATAGTTGGAATTAATAACCTATTTATATCTTTTGCTCAACTGCAATATTATTGTTGCCTTGTTGATGCTTAAGGGTCGTTTTCAGGATCAATCTTATATGTAGGTCTCCTTCCGTTATGCTGTTTGTCTGCCCTGCCTCAGCATTATAGCATCATCTATTAATTCTGTTACCGGTACTTGCTTTGTATCACCTACAAAGCCAAGTCAAGTTGCAGGTGGACTAGCACATTCAGCTTCACTCCCCTCAGTCCACCCACATTGTCAATAACAGTCCAGCTGCAGCAGGCAGATCCATGTTTTTTTTTAAACTATGAATGATCAATTTAACATCTTACTCCATCTGTCAGACCATGTGACACCTTAAGCACATACTTCAAGTTTCCATCAGGTCTTAAGTACGTCCCTATGGCTTATATATTATCTATTTATATATTGATTAAGAAGTACAGCTGCTCAGAACTCTTCATCACTTTCTGGCTTCACTCTTCAAATATGTAAACTATTTTCACATTCACACTGGTCAAGGGCCTCAGGCTGGACATGAAAGCCATTAGTGCCCCTGTATTCTGGGAAATCTATCAGCACAGTAACATTGAAAATGCTACCCTACTACTCTGAGAAATGTAGAAAATGTCTTGATCAATGCATAAACCATTTTAAATATTGTTGTTGTTACTGACCAGGAATGAGTCATAGAATAGAATCATAGAATTCCCACAGGTGATCAGAAGGAGAAGGAGACCATTCGGCCCATTGAGCTTGCACCGACAACAATCCTATCTGGGCCCCACTCCCGCAACACCACACATTTACCCTGCAAATCCCCCCGACATCCCCCTAACGCGAAAGGAGCAATTTAGCATGGCCATTCAAACTAACCCGCACGTTTTTGGACTGTGGGAGGAAACCCACGCAGACACAGAGAGAATGTGCAAACTCTACACAGACAAGGACCCAAGCCGGGATTTGAACCCGGGTGCCTGATGCTGTGAGGCAGCAGTGCTAACCACTGTGCCACCGTGCCACCCACAATGGCTAAACAATGAGGGAAGTAGGGATTTTGCCTACTTATTGGTATTCAGCCCAACGTTACAAGTTCCCTGCAGTTATCTTTGCTGCAGGTAACAAGGCTCTGTGCTGTAACAAGTTGAGAGAGTTTAGCCTACATTATTGGCAGGTAGGTGTGTCAGGCAGAACTCTGCAAGACCATGTCACCAGGACAAGTTCCAACTGATGGTGCAACTATGCCACAGAATTTTTCATGAAGGAGAGGTGGTGAAGATGGATCTGCTCAGATATTGGCCTGAAGTCATGCTGATCTTCTCACACACATCATTAACTAAGTATATCTGAATCGATGTGTGATTTCCATGCTGCATCTGAGCGGGTGTCTAATACATGGTGGCACAATGGTTAGCACTCCTGCCTCACAGCACCAGGGACCTACGTTTGATGCCCGGCTTGGGTCTGTGTGGAGTCTGCACGTTTTCCCCATGTCTGCGTGGGTTTCCACTGTGTGCTCCAGTTTCCTCCCACAGTCCAAAAAATTTGCTGGTTAGGTGCATTGGCCATGCTAAATTCTCCCTCAGTGTATCTGAACAAGCGCCGGAGTGTGACATCTGGGGGATTTCCACAGTAACTTCATTGCAGTGTTTATGTAAGCCTACTTGTGATACTAATAAATAAACTTAAAAACTTTAAACTTGTGACACAAGTGCATCATCTGCCTCAATCACTCAAATCAATGAGAAACGTTGCCAAGGCCCAATGTGATGCCAATTCTGAGCATTGTAGCTATAGCCAAGGGGGAGAAAGCTGGTGAGAGCAGCAGCAAATGTTATGGCTGTAAATCTGTTCGAAAAGAGTCTCGAATTTCAAAGTGGCAGCAGAGGGAAAGAAAATTGCAAAAGCAATAATGCAGAAGCAGCAGATTTTAACACAGAAACAGCAGCTAATAATATTCTTCCGAAAACCAGTCTGCTCCAGCTTAAAGAATGGGCACTCTTCAATAAAACCAGGAAGCACCCAATGTTTGTTTTAAAAAGGCAAGCAGCACGCCAAGAATATGCCTATGGGAAAAGACAGGGAATTGAATGTGGTACATATTTAAATATATTTACATAAATTTAAGGGCTATAATGAGGCTCGTGCACACTTGCTCGTTTTCATGCAATGCACAGACTGAGCAAAGAGCCACTCCTGGAGCTTAGCGTCATGGAATCAGTTATTAATGTAAATTTTCTTAATGCAAATTTAATTTAGATTATCATTAAAAGGCAAATATAAAAGGAAATGTTACCATTGCAACATTTCTCTTTATTATAACAATTTTCAGTCTGATGCTATCAACGCTGTGGATAGCCGCCTTTCAATTTCTCCCGCAACCTATCAGTGCCAGACATCTGCAACTGGAAGATCAAAGGACAGAATATAAACTGACTCTAGCTATGAAAAGGTGAATGCTGGAACTAGGCCTGCTCTTGTGTCGATAATTAGCCCAGAATAGTGAGTGTCAGCTCCTCGCTTTTCCTTTTGTTCCTTTAGGTGCTGCTTATTGTTTTGCAGGCCTGAAGAGGGAACTCAGAGTGTGGGAGGAATATAAGAACAGCAAGGGAGAAAACTTGGCTAAAGGGAGAAGAAAGGTGATTCAGCTATGGGCATGGATAAGACAGAGTCCAGGAGGATTTGTATCCTGCCCTAATAAACTGGAAATGAGATGCATGATTAGAAAGCTCGTCACCTTGCCTTCCTTACGTGCTAGTTGCAGTTCCAGCCAATTTAAAATAGCTAAGATATAAACAGCAATCCTCCAATTAAAAAAAACAGGCTCAGGGGAGGCAACCAGCCTGATCTGTGGGGTGGAACAAAAACAGAGTTCAGGAAGGGTTTGGTTCCAGCAGATTAAATGAAAGACAAAGATCCCAAGAATGATTCAGCTGCAGGTAAGCAAGGCTTAAGTGGGATTGAGGAAAAACCTTTTCACCCAGACGGTGGTGTGAATCTGGAACTCACTACCTGAAAGGATGGTAGAGGCAGGAAGTCTCACAACGTTTAAGAAGCATTTAGATGAGCACTTGAAATGCCATAGCATAAGGTTATGGATCAAATGCTGGAAAATAGAATTAGAATAGATAGGTACTTGATGGTCAGCACAGACATGATGGACTGAAGGGCCTCTTTTTGTGCTATAACACTATGAGGACAAGCTTACCAAAAAAATTCTCAGTGGCAAACAAGCATGAAAACAGGAGAAATTTGCATCATTTGTTTTTGGGCGACTTAAAAATTGAATCTTACCTGACTTGGGGCAGCATGATGGCACAGTGGTTAGCACTGCTGCCTCACAGCACCACCAGGGACCTATGTTCGATTCCCGGCTTGGGCCACTGTCTGCGCGGAGTCTACATGTTCTCCCTGTGCCTGCGTGGGTTTCTTCCAGCTACTCTGGTTTCCTCCCATGGTAAAAAGACGTGCTGGTTAGGTGCATTGGCTATGCTAAATTCTCCCGCTGTGTACCTAAACGGGTGGCGGAGTATGGTGACTAGAGATTTTCACAGTAACTTCATTGCTGTGTTCATTGCCACTTTAGTCAAAAAAAAGAGGCAAAACCTAAAATCTGCCAGCAGTGGGAGTGGACGGGGCCTAAATCGCCCAAAAGTCGGCTGATAGCAGCAGAGGGTGCAATTGCACTGGTGCAGGTTCCTGTGCTCCGTCACTGCCTCTGCTATTTATAGCCGGCCGGCCTTCATGGCCTATCAGCCACCCCCCTCCCCCTCCCCCTCCATTTTGGGCACGAGACTGACCTTGCTGGATATCCGGTTCTGGTAAGATCGCGAGAAGATTCCGATTTCTCAGCTCTCTCGCGATCTTACCAGCTCACCCTGCCCATTTGCCAGTGGGGCGAGACGGTAAGCTCACCCCCCTTAGACTTTAAGGTATTGAAAGATCAGGAGACATTGCAACTTGTGTGAATCAGTGTAAACAAGAAGCATTCTGCTATATATTGCAAGAGTTGAATGTTTTGTTTAACTCCCCCTCTTCTGCCCTCTCTTCATTCTGTTGGGGAGATGTAAATAAAGTTAGTTCAAAAATGGCTGCCTGCTTTGAATCCACATGATAAGATTTTCCCATAGTGCAGTACACAACAAAAAGATCATGGTGGGGCTGGGGTGGAATATTATCTTTTGTTTCATTTGAGAAAGTAGGGACTGAAGAGCATTGTGAGACATTGTTGGAATTCTGAAAGTTGATTTTGAGGAATCTTGAGCAAATTGAAAGATTTTTCTATGTATGTGAATGTTATTTAAGTACACACTGAGTCAGCACAGTATGCAATTGAAAAAAATGGCACCAAACATTTGGAGACAGCAGGGGAATTCAACCCCAGCAAAGAGGACAGGTGCAATATAACTATAAACAAATGTTTCCCATTTTGCTGAAAACAAACAAAATAAGAGACAAGGATAACGTAAATGTTTTCCTTACCAGGATGGGGCCAGATGCTTTTGAGGTGGTGTCTAATCAATGTGAAACCTCAATAATATGGACTACTCTGAAATTAATGAGATTCTGGATTCATTTTTTGGCAAATGGGATTGCACTGAGGGTAGCATTCCATGGAAGGATGTAGTTGCTGACAGACTGTTGAAAATTACATTTCTGAATTAGAGACTTTCCGTGGTCACTGTAGATGGTGCAGTTCCCCATCAAAGAGAGTGTGAGGCACTTATTTTTGGGGCACATTTTCCAGCCCCCCTCCTCATTCGGGATGAGGAGATGTTATCCTGAAGGCGGTTGCTGAGTCACAGTTTCTGCTGTCCAAAGACATTTCTGACCCAACACAGGTGGCCAATGACCTTGCTCAATAACTCTATGGCTTCATGACATGACTGAGAAGTAAGAGAAGTCTGGAAGGAGGAGAATTTCCAACCTCATGCAGGTGGTCCAAATGTGTAAATACCTGCTGCAAATAGACAGTAATGGTTTTCGGGAACTACAGACTGGAGCTACATACTTTGGGGGAATAGACAATCCCCGAAACCCCCGTCTAGCTCCCAACCACACAATGCAACAAGAGCCTCAGTCTGAATGCATAGTGAACAGGTTTTGAAGACCTCCCAAACATCAATGTAAATGTTTCTCAGCTCTTTGATGGAGCTGACTTTCTAAAAATCATGCTAAATCAGTGGGCTTGTGAGCTGACTACTTTGTATAGCAGATTAAGTGCAGCCTAGCATTATATTGGTGCATTATAGTGTGCATTCCATCCAGCATGTGTCCGTAGCTGAGAACTCATGAAAGTTGCAGAAGGTGATGGAAAATAATACTGCAGTGTTTTGCAAGAGGTGGAAGGCTGCTGGGAAAATTTAAAAGGACAGAGCTTTTTTTCTGTTGAATATCTTCCGAATTTTAAATAATACTCTTAAAACCAGTGAAATTCTGCCATCATATGTGAACATTGAAATAACTCCTCCGAGCCTGGTGTCCCCTCACCAAACTTAGATTTATTTACACATTCAGCAACACTCTGACAGGCACTTCTTCACACAGCGTGCCAGCAACCCTGACACTCCACATTATATACACAGGCAGGGCTCCCTGATTGAACAAGCGTGGCACAGTGGTTAGCACTGCTGCCACACAGCACCAGGGACCTGGGTTCAATTCCGGCTTGGGTCACTGTCTGTGCGGAGTCAGCACATTTTCCCTGTGTGTGTGTGTGGGTTTCCTCCGGGTGCTCCGGTTTCCTCCCATGGTCTGAAAGACGTGCTGGTTAGGTGCATTGGTCATGCTAAACTCTCCCTCAGTGTACCCAAACAGGTGCCGGAATGTGGCGACTAGGGGATTTTCACAATAACTTCATTGCAGTGTTAATATAAGCCTACTTGTGACAATGATGAATAAACTTAAAACTTTAAAGCTATTAATTACTTAATCAGGAAGCTTGTATTCGAAGAGGTCCACATTGTGGGTCTCATTGAAGTCATTACAAGTATGTGAAAAAAACACAGTAAACTAAAACCGAAAACAGTAAAGCAATAATATTTCACCGATCAATTATTGGACATACTACTAATTTTCCCAGATATCTGAGCAAGCAAAAATATTCTTCAAAGCACAGGGAGTATACATTTACCGATGGGATTGGTTTGAAACTGAATTATCTCTTAGTTCTTTCAGAGTAGGCATTGATGACAAAAAGCGCAATCACTATGTAAAAGCTATTTTACTGAAATATTTTTGCATGCATTTTTCAGCTTTAGGCTATGAAATACAGCAGCATGTATAGCAGTGATATAAATCTTTGGCCGGATTAAAGCCTTATATTCACTGCAACACAGAGCTTTGAGCTCCCAGAAACAGAGCAGGACAAGTGCTGTTATCGCAACCTTGCAGGTCACCTGTAACCCTCAGAATGTTGATAGTAAGGGATTCAGTAATGGTAATGCCATCGAATGTCAAGGGGAAACGGTTGGGATTCTCCCTTGTTGGAGGCGGTCATTGCCTGGCACTTGTGAATTTTACCTGCCACTTATCAGCCCAAGCCTAATTGTTGCCCAGATCTTGCAACATCTGTGTACAGATTGCTTCAGTATCTGAGGAGTTGGGAAAGGTGCGGAACATTGTGCAATCATCAGCAAACATTCCTATTACTAACTTTTGTTGATAATCGAGAATAGACTGAAAGAATGGTATTTGGCCAGCATCGAACTTGTGGACAGGACATACCTGGGCAATTTTCCACGTTGTTGTGCAGATACCAGTGTTGTATCTGTACTGGAAAAGCTTGAGTGGGGATGCAGCAATTTCTGGAGCACAGGTTTTCAGTGCTATTTCCAGAATGTTGGCAGGGCCCATTAGTGCCTTCAGCTGTTCCTTGAGAGCACATGAATGAATCGAATTGGCTATAGAATGACACTTGTGATGTTTTGGACCTCAGGTGGAGGCTGGGATGGATCACCTACTTGGCACATCTGGCTGAAACCTAGTCCTTTGCACTAATGTGTAGGGTTCCCACATCATTGAAGATAGGGATATTTGTGACGTTTTCGCCTCCTGTTAATTGTTTAATTGTCCATCACCATTCATGATTGGATGTGGCAGGATTAGATCTGATTCATTGGTTGTGGGATCTCTTACCTGCTCCTGCTATTGGCATGCAAGTAATCTAGTGTTAGGTATGACTGGTGCTGCTCCCCAGAGCTGTTTCATTCTATGATTCTCTGATAAAGAGCATAAACCAGTTTCCTGGTCACAACCAGACCATTACTCTTTTCTTAGAGAAGACAAGGGCACTGATGCCAGGGGAGTTCAAGTGACAAGACATAAAAGCTTGAAATAAGAATAGAGAGAAGTGTACAGACATACAAGACAGAAGGGTTCAGGAATGGACAAGGTGGCAAGATTTTACTTTGAGTGCGAGATCCAATTTCACAACTCTCTAGAGTATGGCACATGAAGAACAACAACAAGATACCAACTACTTTGGACTAATGCTGGGGGAACTCAGCTAAAGGCAAGTGCAAATAATTGCAAATAATAGCTATGGCCAGGATTCTCCAAAAACATTCTAAATGCCGAGTTCGGGTAAAAACTGGAGTAAATCCCGTTGGTTTATTTAGTGGGATTTTCAGCATAGCGCTGAGCGGGCCACTTCGCACTTGCCGATCTGTCATAGTGGAGATCAGCACATGCGCAGTCGCCCCACACTGCTGGCCTCCCGATCGCTGGCCAGCTCGATCACTGGCCAGCCCCACGACCCCACATTGCTGCCCCTCTGATCCCCCCTGATCATGAGGATTTGTTCCAATCTGTAACATTAAATGTCATGCACCTCCTGTAGGAACAACTTATTTCCTGATGCACTTTCAATTTTCAGGACATTTCCCATCCTGCTATTTCCTCATATCTGTCTATCTGCTAATCACAGAAATATAGGGGGCGATTCTCCCAGTCCATTGTGCTGTTCGAGCAGCGCAGCCAGCCAGGAGACATTAGTGGAGGCCGTTTAGCAGGCTCCCCGCTGGGAGCCACAGTCTCCGTGCGTCTCCAGCCGTTGGATTTCAGGTGTCATCAGCTCCGTGCCAGAAATCGGCATGGAGCTGACTAAGATATTTACAGGATATGGCACTCGACTCATCGATCAACAGTTCCGACGCGCCACAGTGAAAAACCGCACCGACCTCCTCAGAAGACAAACACGAGACACGGTGGACAGAGTACCCTTCGTCGTCCAGTACTTCCCCGGAGCGGAGAAGCTACGGCATCTCCTCCGGAGCCTTCAACATGTCATTGATGAAGATGGACATCTCGCCAAGCCATCCCCACACCCCCACTTCTTGCCTTCAAACAACCGCACAACCTCAAACAGACCACTGTCCGCAGCCAACTACCCAGCCTTCAGGAGAACAGTGACCACGACACCCCCCCCACAACCCTGCCACAGCAACCTCTGCAAGACGTGCCGGATCATCGACACAGATGCCATAATCTCACGTGAAAACACCATCTACCAGGTACACGGTACCTACTCTTGCAGCTCGGCCAACGTTGTCTACCTGATACGCTGCAGGAAAGGATGTCCCGAGGCATGGCAGACGCTCCGACAACGGATGAATGAACACCGCTCGACAATCACCAGGCAAGACTGTTCTCTTCCTGTGGGGGAGCACTTCAGCAGTCACAGGCATTCTGCCTCTGATCTTCAGGCAAGCGTTCTCCAAGGCGGCCTTCACGACACACGACAGCGCAGAGTCGCTGAGCAGAAACTGATAGCCAAGTTCCGCACACATGAGGATGGCCTAAACTGGGATGTTGGATTTATGTCACATTATCAGTAACCCCCACAGCTTGCCTCCTGGACTTGCAGACTGTCCTGTCTGGAGACAATACACATCTCTTTAACCTGTGCTTAATGCTCCCTCCACCCACATTGTCTGTATCTTTAAGATCTGGCTGGTTGTAGGGATTCGCATTCTAATCAGTATTCCGTAACTTGATTTTTGTGTCTCTGTGCCCTGTTTGAGAGCACATTTCCACTCCATCTGACGAAGGGGCAGCGCTCCGAAAGCTAATGGTATTTGCTACCAAATAAACCTGTTGGACTTTAACCTGGTATTGTTAAAACTCTTACTGTGTTCACCCCAGTCCAACGCCGGCATCTCCACATCATTGCCAGGGTGCCAGACTGGCACTGTCAGGCTGGCAATTCCCGGGACATCCCCCCTTACCCTTGACCTCTTGGGGGGCCTCCATGGCCTCCTTCACTCCAACGGGGTTGGGCCGCCAGCTCCCCATTAGTGGGGAGCTGTTATAAACCCTGCTGGAGTGAAACATTCCTGATGGGGGAGTGGGAGAGGCTCGCGGGCCCAGAGACATCTGTCCCAGGCCCACTAATGGGATTCAAATCCGATGGCTGGAGACGCGCGGAGACTGTGGCTCCCAGCGGGGAGCTAAATGGCCTCCACTAATGTCTCCCAGCTCGCTGTGCTGCTAGAACAGCGTAATGGGCTGGGAGAATCACCCCTTATATTTCTGTGATTAACAGATAGACAGATATGAGGAAATAGCAGGATGGGAAATGTCCTGAAAATGGAAAGTGCATCAGGAAGTAAATTGTTCCTACAGGATGTGCATGACATTTAATGATACAGATTGGTACAAATCCTCATGATTTTAGAAAAATATTCCTACTGCTTAAAAATTATTATTTTGGAGAATTCAAATAAATTACCCTTTAGATCTTGCATAATAATTTTGATGCTTCAACATTTGATTGCATAAAAGGAAATTCCCCAACAATTATTGTCACTGGCACAGCTTATACCAGTCAAGCTTAATCTCGAGCTTCTGATTTCCTGGTTTTACTGGTAACACAGAAAAAAAAACTAAATACTCTTAGTTAGTCGAAGGAAGATATCCCATTAAGTAATCAAATAGCTTCGTAATCTAGCTTGCAACCATCATTTGTGTCCGAAGGTTAGATTAACGTTTTGAAACATTGCTATAAGTTCTTAATAATATTGGTGCTTTGATTTTCTTCTGGGGCTTAATTACCTCCTTTCAGACAGTGAAATATAATGATGGTAAGACCAAATATGCTTTGCATAGAACAGCAAAAGCGATCTGGGAAAATGGGATGGCCCATTGCAATGACATTGGAAACAGATAAAATGGAAAAGGGGTTGGTTTCTCAAACATTGTGAACAGCATTTCTCAAACCTCTGCATAATTCATTGTGTTGTCAAGGAGCATTACATATATATCTTCATAGGCCAGCACCCAGCATCTAAAATATCAGTGGTAAACTTTGACAAACAAAACTTTTTTAGAAGATCGTATATTTGAAAAATATTCACAGTTACAACTGGCTGTAATTGAAAACAATTTTTAACTGCAAAAATAGAGTTTCAGCAGAGGTGTATGCACAACTCTAGGTCAAACCATCAACTACTGTGGTCAGATTCATCTGGGCATTAATGCCATGAAGCCCATTGATTAGTCCATGCATCCCAATACCAGGACTGAAATGGTTTCCACGTCTAAAGATATTGGATCAGTTTACTGAAAAATTAGGCAGCTCGTATCAATCATTAAGACAAATAATTGACGGATGGATATTTGAGAGCAATTATGCAGTTGCTTCCACATTGATGCAGAGTGGATTGGGTGCACATCAATGCAATGGGATCAGTGCAACTCAATACTACTTGACATGTGAGACACCAGCCTAAAAATGTTATCATATGGTTTGCAATTAGAAATAAAAGGTCCGTGACAAATACCAAAGCATTTTTTAGCTTTTGATGACTCTGGCTTCACACAAATTTACAGACTAGTTGGTGCCCAGTATCTTTGAACTTTATCAGAAATGGATACAATTGAATAAATTAACCTATAATGGCACTTCACACAAATCTGCATTTACCTTCAGACTTGATGCCTAATTGTCGAATGCCAAAAGGCGAGTCTCCCACTCTCTTGCCCGAAAACTGTCCACCAAAGGAGGTCATTATAAAACAGAGGGTGAAGAATCCAATCCCAGCCACAAAGATCCTAGAACCAAGCAGAAATTATGTCACACTAAGATACTTGTTTATGTCTTATAGTTCACAATTTTATGTGATTACTGCAAATATAATGAATTCAATGTTGTTAAATTAGTTGTACTTGCGTACATTGTGGGAATTTACATTGTTGTTTTATTAATCTGCACACTTTGAATATTTGTTTAAATGCACAACACATTCAATTTCAACTGAAAAATAGTAAATAATTAGATGCAATAAAATAGATATACTGTGTGAACTTGTACAAGACACCAGTTAGACCTCAGCTTAAGTATTGTGTATAGTTCTGGGTGTTGCACTATAAGAAGGATGTGAATCACTAGAGAATCCCATAGAATCCCTACAGTGCAGAAGGAGGCCATTCAGCCCATCATGTCTGCATTGACCACAATCCCACCCAGGCCCTATTCCCCGCATATTTACCAAGCTAATCCTCTGATACTAAGGGGCAATTTAGCATGGCCAATCAACCTAACCTGCACATCTTTGGACTGTGGGAGGAAACCGGAGCACACGGAGGAAACCACGCAGACATGGGGAGAATGTGTAAACTCCACATAGACAGTGACCCAATGTCGGAATTGAACCCAGGTCCCTGGCGCTGTGAGGCAGCAGTGCTAACCACTGTGTCAATGTGCCGTCCTGTAGGTTTACAAGAATGGTTCCAGGGATGAGAAAATTTCATTATAAAGATAGATTTGAGAAGTTGGGACTGTTCTCCTTGGAGAGGGGGAGATTAAGAGGAGATTTGATAGTGGTGTTCAAAATCATGAGGGGGGTGGACAGAATAAATAGGGAGAAAACTGTTCCTGCTCACAAAAGTATCAAAAACGGAACTGATCCAAAATGATTTGACAAAGAAGCAAATGTGATGTGAAGAAAACTTTTTCACACAGCAAATAGTTTGAATCTGGAAGGCACTGTCTAGAAGTGTGATGGAAGTAGGTTCAATCGAAGCATTCAAGAGGACATTGGCGATTATTTGAATAAAAACAATGTGCAGAGGTACAGGGAAAAAGCTGGAGCATGACATTAAGTCATAATGTTCATTTGGAGAGCTGGTGCAGGCATGACGGGCCAAATGGCCTCCTACTGCACTGTAACAATTCTGTGATCCCGCGACATGTTGGACAGTATATTGTATTAAGAGTGACAGACATTGGACCTCTGTCTATACACGTGTCAGATTTTAAAAGTTCACATGAGATATCTGAGCTGACAAATTTTAAGAAAGCACAATTTCTAATTTGATCTTTTGTCCGATACAAGCCTTAAAAAGAACAGTACCATTTTGTTCAATCAATACTTGGGCTTAGTTTCATTCTAGCCCGCCCATCATTTCATTGTTAGTTTTCAGGCTGGTGATGAGGCAGGTGAATAATTTAAAATGTGAGGGAGATAGTGTAGAAGTACATCCCCAAATTATTTATTCTGACATATACCTGAGTCAACCCAGGGTAGGCATAGTAACAGATATAACAGTGATCCTATTACTTTTGCCAATGTACCACATGTTGCCAATGAAATAAGATCAAGTCCAGCTCTTGAAGACTATGTACTTATTGAGCACCTGAAACTGAGAGTCAGGAAAACATGCAGAAACAATCTCGTATTTTGATATTTAGTTTTTTTTAGAAACATTTTCCATAAAAACAATCCTTAAATCCACAACTCTCAATATCTAGCTTTAACAGTCAGGATTACTCCTGCATATTCGTCAACAGTGAAACCAATTCCATTTCCTACACTATTTGAATATTGTCAAGCATGTCATTTTATATTTCATAATAACATGCAGGAACAGAAATGTCTCTTAAACATTAAAAATCACACTCTAGAGTATTATTTACCCATACATTCTCCAAGCTTAATTAAGCAAATTTGAAATCCTGGAGCAATCTATTCCTTCATTAAAGTTCACCAACTTGAGAAATAATTTTTGCTCTGTTCTACTGCAATTAATATTGATGGAATAATGCACAATATTTTCAAATATATCCTTTTAGCTTTAATGATTTATGAAAGGCTATCTGTTTACATGGAATTTCATGCACGAATGTTTGAAAGATTTGCCTTGCTTTTTTTGTAATGCTATTGGGCAAACATCAAGTAACTTGCCACCACAAACCATTCCCCCCTCCCCCCCCCCCCCAAACCCCATTCTTCCAGGACATATGCTTAACACTGTCACCCCATGGAAATAGCCCACAAAACAAGATCTATCACTACAGACTGTGTTCGGAAAGGTGAGCAGCAGCTTCTTGTGGGAAGGTGAGTGATCCCAGTGTGATTAGCCAGCTACCTGGCTCTTGCTTTCCCCACCCTTCAGCCACTACTGCACATCTCACCCTTTGTGTTCGAAATGTAACTTTCTATGAAAGAAAAACATGGGGAAGAAGGTCTCATGTGTCTCTCTTGGACTCATCTCAAGCCCGATTGCAATGTTCAGTAGAAAGCACCATTCAGTTCAGGATAATGCCTGAGCATTACTGTCATGCAGACTGGATGGTTTTACTAGCATAGAGATCTTTCCTTATTATAGAGTGAAAAACATTAACTGAAATTCATAGCAGTGTAACACAGAGCAATAGCAGTTACAATGAGGTTAAAGTGCAAGTTTTGCTTTAGACAAACATTGAAGGCCACATTAGTCACTTCAATCATTTGTAAAACAATGAAAAATAATTTCATAGATGCTACAATATAAAAAAAATTGAAGATAAACTTACCTGAAAGGCCTTAAGGTTACAAGGAACCTTCTCACCATTATTTTACCTTCGGAATTTGTAGAATTTTTTGAAAGTAAAAACATCTTTCTGTCTGAGAAACATATATATTTTCTAATATAAACTTGTCTAATGTCAAATTATTTAACTGTTCAGTATCCGACTCCGTCTATAGTACAGAATTCGAAGACTTCGGGAGATGTTTCAAGTCAAAGCAAGTAAAATCCATCCATAACTTTTGATTTTCTGATTTAAAACAAATCTGCCAGGTTTCCCATCTGCTGAGTGAGTCCTTGTCCAAGCTGAACTGATGTTGCTCCTAGCATCTGTGCTGACTCTTTCAGGAAGTAGTGATGAAGATAAGATGTCGAAGATAACCCAAAATTAAACAGCTAAACAAGAGTCAAGGAGATTGCAGGTTAAAACAAAACACTTCAGTTGCTTGAAGGTTTCCTCCTCTCATGATCAGAGCTTGCTGCTATTCACAGCCATATGACTATTGCACTGACACACTTAGGCAGGGCATCCTCAGAGTCCCCCACCGTCCCCCCGGGGTGAGAATCATCCTGATTTTTTTGCTCAACCGCCAGGTCTAATACAAGCAGCCACCAACAACCTCGGCAATCAGCCCTTTGGACAAATGATTAGGGTTGGGGATAAGAGGCTGACTGACAGATCACAATCCAACCAGGATAGCTAGAATGCATCAGCCTCTCTATCATAGCTGCTTTATTTCTTTCACAAAGCATGAGATGTTACATTACCGTGATGCAAAAAATAGTGCTGCAGCATCACCTAGTGTTCTGGGGACACTTCTCTCGTGCACTAGTTCACTTTATATCTTAACTCAATGTGTTCTTACCTAAACAGGTACTGTGTGTTTTCCTTATTACGAACGGTGCTAAAATTCTGAAAAATACAAGTAAACAGGATGCCATAAAAGTCCACAGCAACAATTTCAAAAGGAATTTTAAAAATCTGAAATTCCCATTCATATTTTATACAAAACATTACCTTTCATTATTCTTCATCCAATAAAAATCTTCTTATTTCAGGAAAGCAACACTATTTTGAAATTTTTAAAGGAATAATTCTTTTACATATAATATTTTTATTATTTCAAATCTTGGTTCATACTCACCCTCATGTTATCTCTAGTGTGTTCTTGTCCTGCTTGAAACTGTGGAAGGGGCAATGATTCTTCAAATAATTGTTCACACTCCACCCCAGCATAATCGTGGAATTAGGTAGAGTAACAGACACGGTATCCAGCCTATTGCATTTGTCATTCCATTATCAGCTGCCAATGATGCTGAGCAGGCTGCAGGTGGCAGTAATGTTCAGCCACTGAACTTGGGGGCTGGTGTTTGAAGCTCTATAATATAGGCCTGAATGAGGAGCAGAAACACGTCTGTTTCTTCAAGTCTAATCTTAAAGGTGCACTGTTGGGTGAAAAATAAAAATGACCAGTGGACTTTTCTGTTTTATTGGCGGCAAAATTTCAATATTATATCATGATTATTTGAAACTCAGATGTAGACTCAGATGTAAGTGAGTGGAACGTCTCTGCTTAATGAGAGACGCTTCAAAAATAAATGCCGAAGCTCTAATTTTTTGAGACCATAAAAATCAACTTGTTTATAACATGTATGTGTTCACCTTAACAGCAGGGGTGTGGAGGAGTGGGGGGGGGGGGGGGGGGAGGGGGAGGGGGTGGTGCTGACCTTATTGAATTTTGCAAGAACCAATTCCTCCTCTTCATTAAAAGATTTGATTTGATTTATTATTGTCACTCGTATTAGTATACAGTTGTTTCTTGCGTGCTATACCGACAAAGCTTACCATACATAAAGAAGGAAAGGAGAGGGTGCAGTATGTAGAGTTACAATCTGATGCACCTCAATGAGCACCCGGAAACAAGGCTTTAGAACTGAAGGCTTTAATACATTAACAATGAAACTACTAACACAAATTCACCCGTTCAGACTGAAGGGGTCCTGCCGGAGCAGGGGGTCTTATACCCTGCCACCGGAGGCGGGACCCCACTGGAGTGTGCCATGATAACACTTAGGACAGGTAAACACCCTAACCCAACAACATAGTACAACCCCCATAACAACAACACCCTAGCCCAACAGTAACACAATAACAACCCCAGTGGTGAACCAACGATGGTTCACCACATTCACCCCTCCTTTAGGAACCAAAGGTGGCGGGGTGGATGAAAACAGACAATGACAAAAAAAATAACAGGATTCACAAGTCCAGACGGTCTGGAGGACCACACCGACGCTGCGATCTTCTCAACACCGGTTGCGAAACCGGAGCAGGTGCTTGCGGTGGCTCTCTCAAAGCAACATCTGGCTGTCCCCTCAAAGACTCCCGGGCCGGCCGGCCCTGATGAGGCGATGGTGTAGGGGATCCTGGAACGTTTGGTGGTGGTGGTGGTGGTGATGATGGTGGCGCCGATCTCCGAGTCTCAGGCAAGCTGTACATGGGAGTAAAAGTGTTATGCACTGGTCCCGGTGCTGACCGCACCACGTCTGGGGAAGTAATGAGGAGTAGTGGATCTGTGACTGGGGGAATAGGAGCGACAGGAGTTGCTACGTCCCCTGCGGGCGCCAGGTCTCTAATGGAGACAGTGTCCTCTCGCCCGTCAGGATATGCCACATAGGCATACTGAGGGTTGGCGTGGAGGAGTTGGACCGGTTCGACCAAGGGGTCGGACTTGCGAGCCCTCACATGGCGCCGCAGAAGGACGGGTCCTGGGTACGTCAACCAGGCTGGCAATGAGGTCCCCGAGGACGACTTCCGAGGGAATGAGAACATCCTCTCGTGGGGAGTAGCATTGGTTGCCGTACACAGGAGGGAGCGGATAGAATGGAGCGCAGTTGGAAGGACCTCCTGCCACCGGGAGACTGGAAGGCCCTTGGATTTCAGTGCCAGTAGGACAGCCTTCCAGACTGTAGCATTCTCCCTTTCCACCTGTCCGTTACCCCTAGGGTTGTAGCTCGTGGTTCTACTAGAGGCAATCCCGAATGAGAGCAGGAATTGCCTCAAGTCGTTGCTCATGAACGACGAGCCCCTGTCGCTATGAATATAGCAGGGGTACCCGAACAGGGTAAAAAGCTCACTGAATGCCTTGATGACGGTGGCAGTCGACGTGTCCGCACAGGGGAAAACAAACGGAAACCGGGAAAATTCGTCTATTATGTTAAGAAAATAGACATTCCGATCCGTTGAGGGAAGGGGGCCCTTAAAATCTACACTCAGCCTCTCAAAAGGGCGAGTGGCCTTGACCAAATGTGCCCGGTCTGGTCGATAAAAGTGTGGTTTGCATTCTGCGCAAATCCGACAACTTCTAGTAACTGACCTGACCTCCTCCACCGAGTAGGGTAGGTTGCGGGCTTTTATGAAGTGGTAGAGTCTGGTGACTCCAGGATGACACAGATCATTGTGGAGAGCCTTCAAGCGGTCCTCCTGCATGATGGCGCATGTTCCGCGCGAGAGGGCATCCGAGGGCTCATTGAGCTTCCCTGGACGATACATAATATCGTAATTATAGGTGGAGAGCTCAATTCTCCACCGCAAGATCTTATCGTTCTTGATCTTGCCCCTCTGCGTGTTACTGAACATAAACGCCACGGATCGTTGATCCGTGATCAGGGTGAACCGCTTACCTGCCAGGTAATGGCGCCAGTGTCTGACTGCCTCCACAATGGCCTGAGCCTCCTTTTCCACCGCTGAGTGCCGAATCTCTGGGCCTTGAAGGGTGCGGGAAAAAAACGCGACGGGCCTGCCTGCCTGGTTTAGTGTGGCGGCTAGGGCGAAGTCCGATGCATCACTCTCCACCTGGAAAGGGATGGATTCATCCACCGCGTGCATCGTGGCTTTCGAAATGTCGCTTTTCAAAACCTTGAAGGCCAATTGGGCCTCCGGCGTAAGTGGGAAGGTCGTGGACTTAATGAGCGGACGAGCTTTGTCCGCGTAGTTGGGGACCCACTGTGCATAATACGAAAAGAACCCGAGGCATCTCCTCAGTGCTTTCGTGCTAGCGGGCAAGGGAAGTTCAGTGAGTGGGCGCATACGGTCTGGATCAGGGCCAATGACCCCGTTTTCCACCACGTATCCGAGGATGGCTAACCTACGCGTACGGAATACGCACTTCTCCCTGTTATAGGTCAGATTCAGGCGAGATGCAGTGCATAGAAAGTGTTGGAGATTCGTGTCGTGGTCCTGCTGATCATGGCCGCAGATGGTGATGTTATCCAGGTACGGGAAGGTAGCCCGCAACCCATTCTGGTCCACCATTCGGTCCATAGCACGCTGGAAGACCGAGACCCCATTGGTGACACCAAATGGAACCCTGAGGAATTGGTATAGACGACCATCCGCCTCAAAAGCCGTATATTGTCGGTCCTCTGGGCGGATGGGGAGTTGATGGTAGGCGGACTTAAGGTCTATGGTAGAAAACACTCGGTACTGCGCAATCTGATTGACCATATCAGAAATGCGCGGGAGAGGATACGCATCCAGCTGCGTGTATCTATTAATGGTCTGACTATAGTCGATGACCATCCGAGGTTTGTTCCCGCTTTTGACTACCACGACCTGCGCTCTCCACGGACTAGCACTGGCCTGTATGATCCCTTCCTTGAGGAGCCGCTGAACCTCAGATCTAATAAAGATCCGGTCCTCAGCGCTGTAACGCCTACTTTTAGTAGCGATGGGCTTGCAGCCAGGTACCAGATTTTTAAAAAGGGATGGTGTCGTGATTTTCAGGGTGGATAGATTGCACGCGGGGCGCTTTGGGCAATTTGGAGGCTGCGGCTGGTTCCCTACTGCCAGTGAAGGGAGTGGCCCACCGTACTGTAGGATCACACTCCTCATGTGGGCCATAAAGTTTAGTCCGAGGAGAATTGGCGCGCAAAGGTGAGGTAGCACAAGGAGCCTGTATTGCTCGTAAACTGTGCCCTGTACCTCAAGAGTTACCATACATCGTCCTTGGATCGGTACAGACCGGGACTGTGATGCCATGGAAATTGTCTGTTTGGCAGGGAGAACCCGGAGTCCACACCTTTTAGCAGTTTCAGGGTGTATGAAACTTTCGGTGCTCCCACTGTCAAACAGACAATTCACAGTTCTGCCACTAACCTTTACCTCCATCATAGAATGTTCCAGTCTGTAATGCCTGGTCTGATCCAGAGAGATCGACGCCACCGTTGGCCCCTGGGCGTCACTGCATGCTGCCGATGTGGATGCTGAGGACCCCTGCTGGTCGCTGCTGCATGCTGCCGATGTGGATGCTGAGGACCCCTGCTGGTCGCTCCTAGTCGTCGTGGACCATGATGGCCGCCCCCATGAATCGCATGTGGCCGAGGGCTCCAAGCGCAGCGACTCCTGGTGGTCTTCCTCCTCCTCTGTCTGCCACGATGGCGCCGTCCTGAGATCGCACGTGGTCGGACCTCGTGGGTACTGCAGCGCCGAAAGAGATGGTCTCCGTTCTGGAGGGTTACAAGCTGCACTGCCGTTTTTAGGTTTGGACCTGCAGACTTTGCCGTAGTGGCCTTTTTTACCGCACTGGCTGCAGATTGCCGTTCTTGCCGGACACTGTTGCCGTGGATGCTTGGCCCCACCGCAAAAATAGCATCGCTGGCCACCTGGAGCTGCCGCCGTCGTCGAATCGATCTGGGAGCGCGGGTTCGCGGGGCGAGGAGGGAGCAGAGCTTGCTCCAACCACGTTGACTGCACGTGGTCCTCGGGGTACAGCGCCAAGCTCTTCGACGCCGCCTCCAACCTCACGGCCATCCCCATTGCCTGGGTCAAGTTGAGTTTCCCCTTTTCTAATAATTTAAGTCTGATGTACGAGGACCCTACCCCTGCTACGAACGCGTCTCGGGCGAGGTCTTGCATGTACTGCTCGGCGGAGACATCCTTACAGTCACAACCCCTGGCAAGCTGCAGGAGTTCATTGGCGTAGTCTTCTATGGTCTCGCCCGACTGCCGACGTCGTGTAGTGAGGAGATAACGAGCGTGAATCTCGTTGGGTGGCGTAATGTACCTATTCTTTAGGAGCTCGACGGCACCCTGGTAAGTGGAAGCTGCACGAATGGCTAGGTAAATCGTGTCGCTTACCCTTGCGTGGAGGAC
This sequence comes from Mustelus asterias, assembly GCF_964213995.1. Taxonomy (NCBI): domain Eukaryota; kingdom Metazoa; phylum Chordata; class Chondrichthyes; order Carcharhiniformes; family Triakidae; genus Mustelus; species Mustelus asterias. The sequence goes on along the minus strand of NC_135812.1, from coordinate 81,185,417 downwards.
CTGGAGTCTATCACTGTCTGTAGTGATAGCTACCGAGGCTGCCAGGTAGTCCTCGAAGCACTTCCACCAATGTTCAAACGTGTTAGCTGCACCGACCGCACGTGGGTCCAGTGTCAGACGATCCGGTTTTAGGATCTGTTCCATATTCTCAGTTAATGTATTAAATTGATGCACCTCAATGAGCACCCGGAAACAAGGCTTTAGAACTGAAGGCTTTAATACATTAACAATGAAACTACTAACACAAATTCACCCGTTCAGACTGAAGGGGTCCTGCCGGAGCAGGGGGTCTTATACCCTGCCACCGGAGGCGGGACCCCACTGGAGTGTGCCATGATAACACTTAGGACAGGTAAACACCCTAACCCAACAACATAGTACAACCCCCATAACAACAACACCCTAGCCCAACAGTAACACAATAACAACCCCAGTGGTGAACCAACGATGGTTCACCACACAATCATAGCTAGGGAGTGGAGAAGATCAACTTAATATGAGGTTGTTCCATTCAAAAGTCTGATGGCAGCAGGGAAGAAGCTGTTCTTGAGTCAGTTGTTACGTGACCTCAGACTTTTGTATCTTTTTCCCGACGGAAGAAGGTGGAAGCGAGAATGTCCAGGGTGCATGGGCTTCCTGCGAATGGAAAATATGTGCAGGTAGTTAGGGTAGAACAAGCAGTTAACAGTTTTTAAAAGGCTGTTACTATGCCCTAAAAGGGAAACGATTTTTGACTCTGCAATCAAACTATCTGCTGCCAATAAAAATGTGGGGAAAATTGCTCCTCCTGAGGATGATTTGGAATTCCCGCTGCCGGAATGCAGCACAATTGGGAGTTCTTTTTGAACCTGAAGCCACGTACTTTGAAAATGCGGATACGTGCTACGTAGAAGGAAATGAAAGAGGAAATTATTATAGGTGAGTTATATCTAGGAGCAAAACACGAAGCAAGGAATGTTTTGGATCGAGACCTGATGTCAGGGTCTCGATCCAAAACTCAACTCAAGACCTGTTTCTGATGCTTTGACCAATCAGGGGATTATTGCAATAACCACCAGTGTGTGTCTCCCTTATAGTTGTCACATTCTGTGCCTTGCACAATCTAATTCTCACAAGGGGGGGACCCAGTGGAGGCTGAGGAGAGTGAGGCAGGATCACAGGGCAGGGAGAATGACACCACTGATGGGTGGGAGGATGAGCCTGGGAATGCACAAAGTGGGATTTTGAGGCAGACAAAAGGAACATTCAGGGGTCAGGGATGTGAGGCATGCATTGATCCAGAGACCATTCAGCGAGGCTCCTAAGGCATGGAAGCTGACTAAATCCTATGGCAATGTCTTACTTGTAATAAAATTTTCCTTAAGGCTCCAACCCTCATGCTTTCTCCGCCTGGCTGCCCTTGTCTGTCGGGTCATTGATGGAAGTGCAGGTGTGTCTGAAGATGGCATCGGTCATTGGCTTGACTCAACTGTGTGCAGCTGATAGCGAAATGCAAAGTGGCAGCAGTGCATTCCTTTCAATGATCTCCTGGTTTTCAACTGATTTTCCTGTAATCACTGACGTCACTGCTGTCCCGCTCCTCACCCCATAACTATTTAAATTGACAGTTCAGTGACAGCATCAACAATGATTTGAGCTGGACGATCAGACACCATTTTAACTTGAGCACAAGGCTGCCATCCAATCCTACTTCGAAACCATACGTACAAAAATAATTTGAATGTGTTGAACCTTTTTCTCTATTTTAAGCTGACATGCAGTTCACCCTTTCCTAAATGTGTTCTTTCCCATCAGCAAAATGAGCATGCAGTTTGCTGAGTCTGAACCAGTTGCTAGGAAGTAAATGACAGTGATCTGCTCTGACTCACCTGTTTTTCATTCTTCCCCACGCAAAACCATTCAGCCTCTCCTTGTTGCTTTTTCTCCGTTGATCAAAATATTTGCTGTTCTTTGCAGGATTAATACTCCTTATGGTTAACTTGAGACATTCTGTGGGACTCCACACTGAGATGTTTGGCGACATAGCTTGTACATGGTACAAGAGAAACTTGGTGAGGGAGTTTAGAGATATAGAAAGGAATTAAATACTCGAATTAGAATTTAAAGTTGAGGCATTGCCAGACTAAGAGCAATAAGCAAGTACTGGGGTGATGGCTGAATAGGACTTGGTGAGATTATGGCAGTAACATTCAGGGCTATGGGCCAAGTGCTGGCAAATTGGATCAGATCAGAATTGAGGTGTTTCTCGTATGCTGGTGCAGACTCAATGGGCCGAAGGGCCTCTTCTACACTGTATGATTCCATGATTCTATGAGTTATGGATGGGTTGAAGCTAACAAAGGATAGCATGTGGGAAACTGGCTAGGAGACATTGGAATAGTGAAGTCTGGGAGTAACCAAAGCATGAATAAAAATTTCAGTAGCAGAGGAACTGAATTTGTTCGATGGCCCTTACAAAAGTTGATTTGTTCTGAACTCCTCTAACTTAAAACCCTTCTATACTGGAGCAGAGCTCTTGGTATATCCATAGCTATAAGCCACCCAAAGCCATTCATTTAACAAAAATGAGCTTTAATTTTACCATCCCAATCATAGTTACACTCTAACACAAATTTTTAAACCCCCCCACCACACCGCCACCCCCCCCCTTTGGAAATCTACCATGTTACTGGAACTGAAATTCTAAAGTTTATGCATTTTATGCATTGCACACCAAAAACTTCTCCATGTATGAAATGGTTTTCTCTCCAGAGTCCAAGATTTATCTCAAATTTATAATTGGGGAGAGCTGCAGCATGCAGTTGTAAAATTGGACAAAATTATGAAATGCACACCTCAGTGTGGAGTCCCACCGAATGTCTCAGATTAACCATAAGGGGTATTAATCCTGCAAAGAACAGCAAATATTTTGATCGACGGAGAAAAAGCAACAAGGAGAGGCTGATTAGTTCTGCGTGGGAAAGAATTAAAAACAGGCGAGTCAGAGCAGACCACTATCATTTACTTCCTAGTTTGAAGGTGTTCAGCCATCACCCCAGTATAGTCTGGCAACATCTCAACTTTAAATTCTAATTTGAGTATTTAATTCCTTTCAAGGCTTCACTTCTCTGTATTTCTCCCAACTCCCCTACCGAGTTTATCTAATTCCATTCCACATCCCCATTCCACATCCCCAATTTTCATCGCTCCATTAGTGGCCATGCCTTCAGCAGTTTAAGCTCTGGAACTCCCTCTCTAAATCTTGCTGCCTCTTTGTTCTCCTTTAAGTTGCTTCTAAATGCCTGCATCTTTTCGGTTACATGTCCTAATATCCCTTTATGTGGCTCGGCATCAAATTTTGTCTAATAACTCTCCTTTGAAATGCCTTCAGTTGTTATTATGGTGCCATGTAAATGCAATTTTTTGACTTTGGCCAAACAAAATTCTTTTTTTCTGTATTCTGTTGAGAACCTTTAAAAAGAATGTTCAGCTTTCCTTAGCATCTTTACAACAACAGCAGCTTCTGGTGACAAAAGGCTGTTAAGAATCTCAACAATAAGTGGGAAAACATAACCTTTGAAACATTGTTTTACTGCATACTGAGATGAAATGATTAAAAAAAACCTCATCGTCAGAAACTTGAAACTGGAGGAGTCTTGTGGGTGGAATTTTCCCTTATTCATTATGGAGGAAGGAAAAATTTCAAAGACAACTGCCAAGATTTATTCACAAGATCGGCAAAAATCAATTTCAGTGAGATTATTGGACTACTTTGAACCAAACAAACCAGCCACCTTTTCTGCATCTCACAATAAACCAACTGGATGCTGATGTCGTTCTTTGCCGGTGGTTTTTGAAGAGAGGATGCTGAATTTTAAGGACTTTTAATATGGAGGTTGGAAAAAATGTACTGCTATAGCACAAGGTTGGACAATATCACATTTAAAAGATTGTCATTTGTTAAGTTCTTATTGCAGAAACAGAGAAACAGAAAATAGAAGCAGGAGTAGGCCACTCAGCCTTTCAAGCCTACTCTGCTATTCAACATGATCATGGTTAATCCTCTATCTCAACACCATACTCTCTTGTTCTTCCCATAATTCTTGACACCTTTAGAGTCTAGAAATCTATTTCCTTCTCAAATATGTTCGGTGACTTAGCCTCTACAGCCTTATTGTACATACCAAAACAGTCTGAACTTCAGTGTGAGTTCAATTAAATGCAGTTTTTTCACTCTGTAAGTGAAATAACCTTATAATTTAATCATAGAATCCCTACAGTGCAGAAGGAGGCCATTCAGCACCTACAATCCCACCCAGGCCCTACCCCACTAACCCCACATATTTACCCTGCCAGTTTTCTTTGACACTATGGGGCAACTTACCATGGCCAATCAACCTAACCTGCACATCTTCGGACTGTGAGAGGAAACCAGAGCACCCAGAGGAAACCCACACAGACACCAGGAGAATGTGCAAACTCCACACAGTCATCCGAGGCCGGAATCGGACCCCGGTCCCTGGCGCTGTGAGGCAGCAGCGCTAACCACTGTGCCATCGTGCCGTAATTAACTTGTTTTAAAATTTCAAAATGTTTGACTTTGAGCTAAAAAATTGCTGTAATACCACTGCTCCAAAAGCACTGTATACTTTTGCTGTTGATCCAAATAGGTTAATATTTCTTGCTGTTTCCCTTTCCTAACTCTTCCTGTGAAGCTGATGGTGGGGGAGTGGGAAGAATTGGCATCCAAATCTGTGCGCATATCTTCCTGTAAAGAGTGCAAGGACACCAATGGTCAAGGTCAGGTAATTCAGCTTTCCACTTGGGTGGATGTAGAACATCCCACAGTTGGTGAAGAGTATGGGAATTTCCCAGTGCCCTACCCATTATTTAACCCCCAACTCAACATCAAAAACAGATGACCTGGACATTCATTTCAATACTGTTTGTGAATTAACTTTGCATCCTGAGGAATCATATTGTGAATTCCATCGCTGTGTGCAATACTACATTCTAGATTATTTTCTCCACCAAAGTCAAATTCCACAGACTGCCATAGTAGGACCTGAACCCATGTCCCCAGAGTATCAAAATAAGCAAAATACTGTGGAGCTGGAATCTGAAACAAAACAGAAAATGCTGGAAAATCTCAGCAGGTCTTGCAGCATCTGTAAGGAGAGTTCACGTTTCAAGTACTTTCAACTCATCGTCGGAACTTAAAAAAGGGAAAATGGTTTGGATATTATACTGTAGCTAAGAGAGATTGCTAAAACAATTGTAGCAAACTTAAGAACAAGAGGCAGATGACATGGTTTGATTTGATTTGATTTATTATTGTCACATGTATTGGTATACAGTGAAAAGTATTGTTTCTTGCGCACTATACAGACAAAGGATACCGTTCACAGATAAGGAAAGGAGAGGATGCAGAATGTAGTGTTACAGTCATAGCTAGGGTGTAGAGAAGAATCAACTTAATGCAAGGTAGGTCCATTCCAAAGTCTGATGGCAGCAGGGAAGAAGGTATTCTTGAGTCGGTTGGTATGTGTTCTCAGACTTTTGTATCTTTTTCCCAACGGAAGAAGGTGGAAGAGAGAACGTCCGGGGTGTGTGGGGTCCTTCATTATGCTGGTTGCTTTTCCGAGGCAGTGAGAAGTGTAGACAGAGCCAATGGATGAGAGGCTGGTTTGCGTGATGGATTGGGCTTCACTCACGACCCTTTGTAGTTTCTTGCCGTCTTGGGCAGAGCAGGAGCCATACCGAGCTGTGATGCAACCAGAAAGAATGCTTTCTATGGTACATCTGTAAACATTGGTGAGAGTCGTAGCTGACATGTAAATTTCCTTAGTCTTCTGAGAAAGTAGAGGCATTGGTGGGCTTTCTTAACTATAGTGTCGACAGGGGGGGACCAGAACAGGTTGTTGGTAATCTGGACACCTAAAAACTTGAAGCTCTCGACCATTTCTACTTCATCCTATTGATGTAGACAGGGGCATGTCCTCCACTGTGCTTCTTGAAGTTAATGACTATCTCCTTCATTTTGAAATGCTGGACAGGACTGTTCTCGTCATAAACCAGCTGGCCAGAATTTTGATTTCCCCCTGTTTTGTCACAAACATCCAAAGAACGCTTGTGAAGTTTTCCTGAGATGAAAGACTGCACTGGGTCACTGTTGTGGTTCTGAGTCTCCCGCTTAGGGAGGGCAGTCAGGCGCTGGTGTGCCTTCGCACCCACATGGCTACCATCTACCTTTAGACCCTGCAGCGACTTTCATCAGGTACATGATGAGCAGCTCCTGTTTGTAGACCTGAGAGGCCTTCGTAACTCCTTGCAGATAGTGCCCATCTTTTACCAGAACCTACTGAAAATCTGGGACATGGTCATCTCACACCACAGTTCTCCCGCATCTGGAGTAGCAGCTGTAATCAGGGAGCCGCTGCTCAGGTATCCGCTCCATCTCCAACTCCATTTCTGGTGGCTGGCAAAGTGACGAGTTGTGGCTACCAGGGTGAGCACGGTCGGGGATATGCTGAGTGGTGGAGGAGTGGGCTGGATGACGCCCCACGAATTGGCTCAATGCACAGAAGAGAGTGTCTGTCTCGTGACTGATGCCATCCATGGCCTCAAAATGGTGATGCTCGGACCCAATAGCACACGTGGCCTTGTGGAGGGGAAGCTGTGCGGTGGAATTCCAGCTGAGAGCACCCCTATTCAGAAAGAATTTCACATCGGCCCCAAGTCTTGACACCGCCCTCTGGGGGCTGGAGCCGCACAGTCTGAGCCACCTCACGGAATTGCCCTCCATGCCCTGTGCCACGGCACAGAGGGGTTTCCTGTACGGGCTGCTGCTGCACACCTTTCACTTCCTTGCCTGTGCCCATTGCCTTGGTGTGCCTTGTTGCCATCTGGCAGCAGAGGTCCCTGGTGGAGGACTCTCTAGCATCAGGGACCTGGGTGAAGGGTGTTGCACATAGCAGTCCCATACAACCAACAGCTGCACCCAAGAAACCTGCCCTTTTTGAGGTCTTGTGGAGTCCGTGGACCACGTCTATGTTAATTGTTTTAGGCTGCATTCCCTTTCAGTAATTTTTAAAAATCTTCTGTTACAGTTTTGTTTGCACTTCAGCCCCACACTCCTGATCTACAGGCACCCCGGTGCAGAGAGGGGCAGGTAAGCAGGAGGATCTCCTCGTGAACCTGCTCCTGGGCCTGGCCAAACTCGTTATAAACAAGTCCAGGCAGGGGGTGACTGGGGGGGTTGTCCAACCTGACAGCCTACCCCCCTCTACCGCAACTCCATTGGCGGCCATGTGTCCCTGGAGAGGGAGCATGCGGTATCCCATGGGTGCTATCGAGGCATTCCGTGTACATTGGGCACTGCAGGAACTGGAGTGTGCCATTGACTCTTCTAATCACCTATTGGTGTATTGTTTTAAGTTTTATTTGTGATTTGTTTTTGCTTTGGGTGGTTCCACTTTAACAGGCTGCCCTTCTTGCTTTTTGCTTCAGTTCATTTAATTTAATTGTTTAACAACAAAAAAGTGAGAGAGGAATGTGGCAGGGCTGCCCCTTGTCTGGTCCATTCTATTATATCTGTGTGGTGAACCATAGATGGTTACCACTATGGGTACTGAACCATAGATGGTTATCACTGTGGGTACTTGTACATATGTTACTCTTGTTACTGTTGGGGTTAGGGTTGGGGTGTTCCACCTGTTGGTATTGTTCTGTGGTACACTCCGGTTGGCTCCGCCTTCCTACAGGAGTATAAAGGTCACTGCACTTCCTAGTGACCCTTTAGTCTGGGATTGTATTGTTAAGCAGTATGCTCTATTCTTGTTGCTAATAAAAGCCTTTATTTCCCGGGTACGATCTAGCCTCCCGAGTGAATTAATCGCGCATCAATCTGTGTGGAGCATTTCCTGCTCTTCTTGAGGAGGAGGTTGTCAGGATTAACTCTGCCACGTTCTTTGCCAAGATCAACTCGGCCAAGTGTTTCAGAATTCTGGTCGATCTGTGGCAGATGGACCCCCCTTCCCAAGGAGCTCAGGCCTTTCACCTGGAGCAGGATAAACCTCCTCCTGGCCAGTGGATGGGCTGGAGCTGGAGGCCAAGGGCACCGTTCGCTGAAATATTGGACAGGACCGCTCTGACTGCTGTCTTACAGTGCTCAGGTTCTCATCATAAACCAGTTGATTGCCTCCATGTTGTGGTACCGGCTGATCACTTTGACCCTCCTCCTGGTTTTGTCACAAATATCCAGAGAACGCTCGTGCAGTTTTTATGGGACAATAGTCTGCACTGGGTCGCTGCTGAGGTTCTGGATGTCTGGAGATATTCACGTCACGTTGGTCCGATCGTGTTTTGGACCAGGAACTGCTGCTGGTGGGGCAGATGATCAGACAAGGGGTGACAATTCCAGCCGGGTGGTAATTTGAATCCCATTAATGAGATGGTAAATCACTACACTGTGGCCTTTGGCAGCAATGGTGAGGTCGGGGCAGCAAGTTCCTGCTCCCTTTTCCTGCCATTGGGAAAGTTGTGAAGTTGAGTTTGTGAAGATATAAAGATATAAAAGAATTGTAAAAAAATGTTAGAGGGAAGAAAACAGTGTGTGGTCCCTTTAAATGCTGTTTTTGAGTTCTGTGCTAAAATGCAGAGTATACACAGACCTCCAGGTTGCAACATTTGTTTCAAAAGGACCAAAAGAACATAAGAACATAAGAAATAGGAGCAGGAGTAGGCCATCTAGCCCCTCGAGCCTGCCCTGCCATTCAATAAGATCATGGCTGATCTGAAGTGGATCAGTTCCACTTACCCACCTGATCCCCATAACCCCTAATTCCCTTACCGATCAGGAATCCATCTATCCGTGATTTAAACATATTCAACAAGGTAGCCTCCACCACTTCAGTGGGCAGAGAATTCCAGAGATTCACCACCCTCTGAGAGAAGAAGTTCCTCCTCAACTCTGTCCTAAACTGACCCCCCTTTATTTTGAGGCTGTGTCCTCTAGTTCTAGTTTCCTTTCTAAGTGGAAAGAATCTCTCCATCTCTACCCTATCCAGCCCCTTCATTATCTTATAGGTCTCTATAAGATCCCCCCTCAGCCTTCTAAATTCCAACGAATACAAACCCAATCTGCTCAGTCTCTCCTCATAATCAACTCCCCTCATCTCTGGTATCAACCTGGTGAACCTTCTCTGCACTCCCTCCAAGGCCAATATATCCTTCCGCAAATAAGGGGACCAATACTGCACACAGTATTCCAGCTGCGGCCTCACCAATGCCCTGTACAGATGCAGCAAGACATCTCTGCTTTTATATTCCATCCCCCTTGCGATATAGGCCAACATCCCATTTGCCTTCTTGATCACCTGTTGCACCTGCAGACTGGGTTTTTGCGTTTCATGCACAAGGACCCCCAGGTCCCTCTGCACAGCAGCATGGTGTAATTTCTTTCCATTTAGATAATAATCCAATTTGCTATTATTTCTTCCAAAGTGAATAACTCGCATTTGTTAACGTTATACTCCATCAGGGTTGCCTTGGTAACCAGCTCTGCAGGTTTTTGCATTTTGTTAGCCTATGAGTTCAAAGAAGGCATTCAGCTAACAGCCTATGAGTTTAAAGAAAACACTCAACTATTAAGAGCCTATCAGATTTGAATTTAATAGTGTTGGCAGCATCAAACCAATCATGGTGTAAGAAAATTGCGAGGTCATAGCAGTTATAAAGGCCAAAGCAATAGCCATATCTCGAGAACATCTTAGAAGAACATCTCCAGAGGCCAGGACAGCCAGGCAAAAAGCCAGCATTCCTCTCTGGAGCAGCACTCCACTCTGCCAGTTTAAATATCTCTTAACAGAATTATCCAGCTATCTAACATAAGGAATACTGAGTCAGAGAGACCTTACAGATAGCGGACAACTACTGAAGAACTCCAAAACTTCTGAACGCTGTAAGACCTGGGTATATATTATTTTTTGAGGGTAACTAAACTTTCATTATTACTGTTTTGGTAATGAATATTCCTTGTATTATTCTAACAGCATTTCAGTCAAAACGTACCTTCGTAAATATATTACTTGTTTAGTTAAAGTTCCTGGTTATTTAAATAAAATACCTTGTTAATTATTCACTTGAACTGTCAGGCCTTTATATTAATGAACCTCTAACCATTAATTAAGAATAGTTAACACCTTTCCGAATAATTGTAGCAGATTACATCTCACCTCACTTATAGAACGTTGGTTCGGCCGCATTTGGAATACTGCGCCCAGTTCTGGTCGCCACACTACCAGAAGGACGTGGAGGCTTTAGATCATAGAATAGAAACCCTACAGTACAGAAAGAGGCCATTCGCCCATCGAGTCTGCACCGACCACAATCCCACCCAGGCCCTACTCCCATATCCCCACATATTTACCCACTAATCCCTCTAACCTACGCATCTCAGGACACTAAGGGCAATTTTAGCATGGCCAATCAACCTAACCCGCACATCTTTGGACTGTGGGAGGAAACCGGAGCACCCGGAGGAAACCCACGCAGACACGAGGAGAATGTGCAAACTCCACACAGACAGTGACCCAAGCCGGGAATCGAACCCAGGTCCCTGGAGCTGTGAAGCAGCAGTGCTAACCACTGTGTTACCGTGCCGCCCGAGAGTGCAGAGGAGGTTTACCAGGATGTTGCCTGGTATGGAAGGGCTTAGTTATGAGAAGAGATTGGGTAAACTGGGGTTGTTCTCACTGGAAAGGCGGAGGATGAGGGGTGACCTAATAGAGGTGTATAAAATTATGAAAGGCATAGATAGGGTGAACGGTGGGAAGCTTTTTCCCAGGTCGGTGGTGACATTCACGAGGGGTCATAGGTTCAAGGTGAGGGGGGGGTGGTTTAACACGGATATCAGAAGAATGTATTTTACAAAGAGGGTGGTGGGGGCCTGGAATGCACTGCCGGGCAAGGTGGTGGAGGCGGACACACTGGGAACGTTTAAGACTTATCTAGATAGCCACATGAACGGAGTGGGAATGGAGGGATACAAAAGAATGGTCTAGTTTGGACCAGGGAGCGGCGCGGGCTTGGAGGGCTGAAGGGCCTGTTCCTGTACTGTATTGTTCTTTGTTCTATGTGCGGGTTAGGTTGATTGGCCATGCTAAATTGCCCCTTAGTGTCAGGGGAACTAGCTAGGGTAAATGCAAGGGGTTGTGGGGATCGGGCTTGGGTGGGATTGTGGTCGGTGCAGACTCGATGGGCTGAATGGCCTCCTTCGGCACTGTAGGATTCTATGATGACACTATTACGATGCGAGGTAAAGGGGATTAGCCTCTGTGTTGTAACAGGAAATTGATTTTTTTCACTCATGCTGCATTTTCTGCCCCTTTCCTTCACAAACCTCACTGGTGGTGGGAGGAGACAGACCTACCCTTCATCATGTATTCTCATATGTTTAATGTTGTTTAAGTAAATAACTCTTATTGTTCAAGGATTGCCTGTTAATACTTTGTCTTCTTTGGAAACATGTATTCAATTTTACACACCTGCAATTACTTTATATAATTCACAGTATAAGTTTATGTGTAGCCTATTTCATATTTTAATGTCAAAGACCAAGGCAGAACCTTTAATTCTCTAATCCAGGGACTGTTGACAATATTTTTGTCATGTAGAAATATGTTAGTTTTAGTTTAATTTTCAATTACTGTTGTCTCGACCCACTTTCATTCAAAAAATAAATACTTATGCATTTTATCAACACTGTGTTGTAAGCGACACATAGAAGAATAAGTAGACAGGGCATTTTATCAGTTTTGAGCTTTAGCTAATCTAATGTATACATTTAAGAATCCCCTATCTTCTCTGTCACTTGCATTCAGCCAGCCGCATGTTGATAAGGGAAGTGGATTTGTTTCTAATTCTGTTGTTGCTGATGATGATGAGACAGACGCTAAAGGGGAATTTGGAACATAATATTGAAACTCGTCTCAATTCAGGAACAGCTTTGAAGCCACAGCCAATGAAGTCATTTTGTAACATGAGGAAGCACAGCAGCCAACTTGCATGAAAAACACCAGGCAGCGATAAATGATTGACGTCGGTTGAGGGATCAACATTTGCCAGGACACAGGGTGAATTCCAGTGCTACTTGGCAGATAGTGTGAGTGCAGCTTTAACATTCATCTGAGAGGGCGGACAAGAAGTCAGGTTGAAATGGCATCTCAAGGACAGAGGGGGCGATCTTGAGCCCACGCTCGCCGTCCTTGCAAATGCCAGCGGGGGTTCAAGATCCAGAGTTTGCAGCTCTAGCCAACAATTTCAGATTTCAAATCGGACCTCTCAGGGACAAAGGAGGGGAATTATGCTTAGAACCCAAGGGAATAGGGGAGATCCTAAATGAATACTTTGCATCGGTATTCACGAAGGAGAGGGGCGTGTTAACCGGGAGTGTCTCGGAGGGAGGTGTTGACCCGTTAGAGAAAATCTCCATTACAAGAGAGGAAGTGTTAGGTTTTTTAGGGAACATTAAAACTGACAAAGCCCCAGGGCCTGATGGCATCTATCCTCGACTGCTCAGGGAGACGAGAGGTGAAATTGCTGGGCCTCTGACGGAAATCTTTGTCGCTTCTTTGGACACGGGTGAGGTCCCTGAGGATTGGAGGATAGCGAATGTGGTCCCGTTGTTTAAGAAGGGTAGCAGGGATAACCCAGGAAATTATAGGCCGGTGAGCTTGACGTCCGTGGTAGGGAAGTTGTTGGAGAGGATTCTTAGAGACAGGATGTATGTGCATTTAGAACGGAACAATCTCATTAGTGACAGACAGCATGGTTTTGTAAGAGGGAGGTCGTGCCTTACAAATTTGGTGCAGTTTTTTGAGGAAGTGACAAAAACGGTTGATGAAGGAAGGGCCGTGGATGTCGTCTATATGGATTTCAGTAAGGCATTTGACAAAGTCCCACATGGCAGGTTGGTTAAGAAGGTTAAGGCTCATGGGATACAAGGAGAAGTGGCTAGATGGGTGGAGAACTGGCTTGGCCATAGGAGACAGAGGGTAGTGGTCGAAGGGTCTTTTTCCGGCTGGAGGTCTGTGACCAGTGGTGTTCCGCAGGGCTCTGTACTAGGACCTCTGCTATTTGTGATATATATAAATGATTTGGAAGAAGGTGTAACTGGTGTAATCAGCGAGTTTGCGGATGACACGAAGATGGCTAGAATTGCGGATAGCGAAGAGCATTGTCGGGCAATACAGCAGGATATAGATAGGCTGGAAAATTGGGCGGAGAGGTGGCAGATGGAATTTAATCCGGATAAATGCGAAGTGATGCATTTTGGAAGAAATAATGTAGGGAGGAGTTATACAATAAATGGCAGAGTCATCAGGAGTATAGAAACACAGAGGGACCTAGGTGTGCAAGTCCACAAATCCTTGAAGGTGGCAACACAGGTGGAGAAGGTGGTGAAGAAGGCATATGGTATGCTTGCCTTTATAGGACGGGGTATAGAGTATAAAAGCTGGAGTCTGATGATGCAGCTGTATAGAACACTGGTTAGGCCACATTTGGAGTACTGCGTCCAGTTCTGGTCGCCGCACTACCAGAAGGACGTGGAGGCATTGGAGAGAGTGCAGAGAAGGTTTACCAGGATATTGCCTGGTATGGAGGGTCTTAGCTATGAGGAGAGATTGGGTAGACTGGGGTTGTTCTCCTTGGAAAGACGGAGAATGAGGGGAGATCTAATAGAGGTATACAAGATTATGAAGGGTATAGATAGGGTGAACAGTGGGAAGCTTTTTCCCAGGTCGGAGGTGACGATCACGAGGGGTCACGGGCTCAAGCTGAGAGGGGCGAAGTATAACTCAGACATCAGAGGGACGTTTTTTACACAGAGGGTGGTGGGGGCCTGGAATGCGCTGCCAAGTAGGGTGGTGGAGGCAGGCACGCTGACATCGTTTAAGACTTACCTGGATAGTCACATGAGCAGCCTGGGAATGGAGGGATACAAACGATTGGTCTAGTTGGACCAAGGAGCGGCACAGGCTTGGAGGGCCGAAGGGCCTGTTTCCTGTGCTGTACTGTTCTTTGTTCTTTGTTCTTTATGTTCCTCGCCTCTCGCCGGCAACGTCACACCTATTATGGGTGTGAACCTGCTCTACATGAATTTGAATGTATTTAAATGTTATTAACTGGCCCCCTTGCCAGATATTGACTGCCCGCCACATGTTGACACCTAGACGGGAACCTGTCATGGGGGTCACCATGTAAATATAGCCCGTGGGGAACAGGGACATGGCCAGGCAGTGTCCTGGAAATGTCCCTTGCACTGCCTCTTGGCACATTTTGGCACTGCCAAGTTGGCACCATGCCCATGCCAACCTGGCAGTGCAAATGTGTGCCAAGCAGGGGGCCCGGGGGGGGGAGCCTCATGAGGTAGGGGGAGGGATTCATTTGGATGTGGTGATAGCCGGGAGCAGACGGAGCAGCTAGGGATGCCAGTGATGGATGCTGGGATGGGGCAGGGTGGGCAGTGGAAGTGGATGCCAGCTCAGAGTGTGTGGGGATGGGAGGGGGAGGTGAAAGTGCCAATGATCAGGGGTGGGGGGAAAGGCCAATGACTGTGGTGGGGGGAGGAGTAGCTGATGATCAGTGTGGGGGAGGGGGGATTGGCCTATGATTGGGGTGGGGTGGATAGAGAAGTGCCAACTCCAATTAGTGGTGGGGAGGGGAGCCCCTGAGAGCTCCGTGGTGGGTTGGGGGGTGGGCTTACTCAGGTTCTGAATGAGGCACCGTTTAAAGATGGTGCTCCGATTACTGTGTACCCAGGTGTTGCTGATGTGTTTAGCCCTGGCCCCCTGTAAGACGGTAATCATGATGTGGAGATGCCGGCGTTGGACTGGGGTAAACACAGTAAGAAGTCTCACAACACCAGGTTAAAGTCCAACAGGTTTATTTGGTAGCAAATGGTAGCAAATTTGCTACCAAATAAACCTATTGGACTTTAACCTGGTGTTGTGAGACTTCCCCTGTAAGACAGCATGAATTATGTCCCCTTGAAATTTTTTGACAGCGTGTTATAAGATCTGGAAAGAAAACTGGCATGTTTCTCTGGAGAGAAATTCATCAGCTTTCTTGCTGGAAACAATACTCTGCCATTTTTTAGTTCACAGCCTCCCACATTGCAGCACTCCCCCCAATATTCTACTGAAGTGCAGCCAAAATGATAAGACAGGCAATAAGAAGTAAATTATACAATTTTAAAGGGGGTGCAGGAACAGGCCCAGATATATACAGAAGTCTTTCAAAATGGGAAGACCAGTGGAAAAGGCTTTTTTCTTTAAAATAAAATAATTATGGGACCCTTGGCTTTATTAATTGAGGCATAGAGTACAAAAACAGGGAAGACACTCTAAAACTTTATAAAATCGCTGCTTAGGCCCCAACTTTGAATATTGTCAAATTCTGGCTGCAACACTTAGGTACGTGAATGGAGATACAGTGGAATTGTACCAGGGATTCAGGATTTCAGTTACATGGAAAGAAGCAGGGTTTATTTTTCTTAGAACAGAGAAGATTAAGGAGAGATATAATCAAGATGTTCAGAATTCTGAAAGGTTGTGTAAATAAGGAAAATCTTTCCATTGACAGAAAGGTTGATTATTAGGAGACATGGATTTGGGATAATTGACAAAGGAACTAGAGCGAGACTAGAAATGTTTTCAGTGTGAAGCGAATCATGACGTGGAACTCACTGCTCGAATTAATGATGAAACCAGTTTAAATAATAACTTTCAAAAGGGAATTGTATAAACACTTAAAGGGAAAATAATTGCATGGCTATGGGAGAGGACATTTAAGTGGGATAAGTAGATAGCTCTTTCAAAGAGCTGTCCTACACAGAGGGGTCAAATAACCTGCGTCACATCATGCTATGAAGTTTCATGCTTTGGGTTTCTAACCTGAGAGTTTCAAGAATCAATGGTGGGAGTGCTACCACCAAGGCAAGGCTGGTCTCATTAGCGAGAATGGATCTGGTTGGATCCCTTGGCTGGAATCTTCTATTCTTGAGTCAAAATTTCGTCGCAGGAGTGGAAGTCGGTGCGAATGGTGCTGGGGGTGAGGGGTGGTGGGTGCCATCTTGCATTGTTCACCTCATTACCTATGCATCCGTGCAGAGTGCTGTAAACATTGTGGCGGGGCGGGTCGGAAGTCGAAGGTCCAGGTGCCATGCTTTAAAAGGTACCTGGACAGCCATTCATTTCATTGGAGGCCTGGAGCTTCAGTCTGGCTGTCCTTAATGTGATGTGGAGATGCCAGCGTTGGACTGAGCTGGGTACAATAAGAAGTCTCACAAAACCAGGTTAAAGTCCAACAGGTTTATTTGGTAACACGAGCTTTCGAGCACTGCTCCTTCATCAGGTGAGTGAGTCCATTGTCGGGAAGCCAGTGTGGAAGCCTCCTGTCTGGTGATGCCCACCTCCATCCTCCACCAGGGCAGATACAGTCACCTCCATGGGTCCTCATTCTAGAGTAGCGTTGGGGTCACAATCTGGTAAGCACATTACTGATGTAGGTCTATAGCTGACCCCTGCTGAGCCTCATGCAGATGTCAAGCCTCTGGACTCAGCCCTAAGAGACATGTTGAAGATGCAGAGACAGGCAGAGGAACATCAGGCAGGGTTGCCAGAGGCCATGTGCAGACTCGGCCGAAGGCTGCAAGAGTCCGCGCACTTGGCTCCAGCATGTCTCCATGGAAAGGCCAGTGGCCACCTTGGAAACCCAGGTTCAGCAGAACACACACTGGCTGCTGAATATGTGCATGGCCTAGACACCAGTGGGATGCCAGAGCTCCAGGAGAATCAGGGGGCACAGGTGAGTGTAGTGGCCATCACTAAGAAGAAGGTTCTGGGGAAACTGAAAGGTCTGAAGGAGGATAAATCACCTGGACCGGATGGACAACACCCCAGGGTTCTAAAAGAGATAGCTGAAGAAATTGTGGAGGCATTGGTGGTGATCTTTCAGGAATCACTGGAGGCAGGGAGGGTACTAGAGGACTGGAGAGTAGCTAATGTAACACTGCTGTTTAAGAAGGGAGGCAGCATACGGGAAATTATAGGCCGGTTAGCCTGACTTCGGTCATTGGCAAGGTTTTAGAGTCCACTATTAAAGATGAGATCACGGAGTACTTCAAAGTGTATGATAAAACAGGACTGAGTCAGCATGGCTTCGTCAAGGGGAGGTCATGTCTGACAAATCTGTTAGAACTCTTTGAGGAGGTAATAAGGAAGTTAGATAAAGGAGAACCAGTCGACGTGATTTATTTAGATTTCCAGAAGGCCTGTGATAAGGTGCCACATAGGAGACCATTAAATAACTTAAAAGCCCATGGTGTTAAGGGTAAGATCCTGGCATGGATAGAGGATTGGCTGACTGGCAGAAGGCAGAGAGTGGAGATAAAGGAGTCTTTTTCAGGATGGCAGCTGATGACTAGTGTTATGCCTCAGGTGTCGGTGCTGGGACCACAACTTTTCACAATATACATTAACGATTTGGAGGAAGGAACTGAAGGCACTGTTGTTAAGTTTGCAGATGATACAAAGATACGTAGAGGGACAGGTAGTATTGAGGAAGCAGGGGGGCAGAAGGACTTGGACAGGTTAGGAGAGTGGGCAAAGAAGTGGCAGATGGAATACAATGTGGAAAATTGTGAGGTTATGCACTTTGGAAGGAGGCATGGAGGCATAGACTATTTTCTAAATGGGAAAATGCTTAGGAAATCGGAAACACAAAGGGACTTGGGAGTCCTTGTTCAAGATTCTCTTAAGGTTAACGTACAGGTTCAGTCGGCAGTTAGGAAGGCAAATGCAATGTTAGCATTCATGTCAAGAGGGCTACAATACAGAGCAGGGATGTACTTCTGAGGCTGTATAAGGCTCTGATCAGACCCCATTTGGAGTATTGTGAGCAGTTTTGAGCCCCATATGTAAGGAAGGATGTGCTGGCCTTGGAAAGGGTCCAGAGGAGGTTCACTAGAATGATCCCTGGAATGAAGAGTTTGTCGTATGAGGAACGATTGAGGACTCTGGGTCTGTACTCATTAGAGTTTAGAAGGATGAGGGGGGAATCATAGAATCATAGAATCCCTACAGTGCTGGAAGAGGCCATTCGGCCCATTGAGTCTGCACCGACCACAATCCCACCCAGGCCCTACCCCCATATCCCTACATATTTTACCTGCTAATCCCTCTAACCTACACATCTCAGGACACTAAGGGGCAATTTTAGCATGGCCAATCAACCTAACCCGCACATCTTTGGACTGTGGGAGGAAACCGGAGCACCCAGAGGAAACCCGCGCAGACACGAGGAGAATGTGCAAACTCCACACAGACAGTGACCCGAGCTGGGAATCGAACCCAGGTCCCTGGAGCTGTGAAGCAGCAGTGCTAACCACTGTGCTACCGTGCCGCCCTTATTGAAATTTACAGGATACTGCGAGGCCTGGATAGAGTGGACGTGGAGAGGATGTTTCCACTAGTAGGAAAAACTAGCACCAGAGGGCACAACCTCAGGCTAAAGGGACAATCCTTTAAAACAGAGATGAGGAGAAATTTCTTCAGCCAGAGATTGGTGAATCTGTGGAACTCTTTACCGCAGAAGGCTGTGGAGGCCAGGTCATTGAGTGTCTATAAGACAGAGATAGATAGGTTCTTGATTAATAAGGGGATCAGGGGTTATGGGGAGAAGGCAGGAGAATGGGGATGAGAAAAATATCAACCATGATTGAATAGCGGGGCAGACTTGATGGGCCGAGTGGCCTAATTCTGCTCCTATGTCTTATGGTCTTATGATCTTATTGTTTTGAAGACATGCGGCTGGCACGAGAGTACGACCATTATATATACATTTGACACTTGTAAATATATGATCACATGCACAGTTTGGAAGCATCCTGGATTTGACCTTGCGGTTAGTTGCTTCAGTGGTTGTGGGCATTTAAAGATGTAGAAGTTGTGCTCCCATCAGACAGATAAAGAACTCTCGTGGATTCAGTTTAACATAGTGATTACTCAATAATTCCACACTTACATGAGTAATCACTGGCCATCATTTGTGAGTGTAAAGCCCGGGCACACATCATACAAGCCATTACCTGCTATTCACCATGTTCTGATCTCTGGAAATGTGTTTATCGAGGTTATTGTATGTGGGTGAATGCTGAGGGGGAGTTATACCTGCTATGTGAGGGGGAAGGAACACTGTAAGTGCAATTTCAGGACTTAGAGAGTGAAGCTCCACAGTGTCTTCTTAACAGCGGAAAACCCCAGGCTGCCCGACATGTCTGGAGAAAGCTGTGGTGAGCACATCCAATTATTAATGGCCATTCTTTGTGATTTGTCATTTTGAGTTAACATGCAGGTGAAGGCTGCAAGTAAGGAGGTAATGGGTGCATTAGCCTTGACTACAAGAGGGATTTGAGTATAGGATTTAAATTTTTTTGTATGCAGTTGACTTTGTCAGACATCACATGGAGATTTGTCTGACCTGCTCTTCTCCTTATCAAGGTTGGCAGTACCTTGAATGAAGGGTTTGCAACCAAAGTGCACCAGACCTCACTGAAGTGCTGGGAGTTCAGTCCATGAGGTGAGAGAGAATAGTCTATGTGCTGGACAGTGCCGAGGACTGTGAGGCTATCCATATGAAGCATCAGCAGACCTAACAGGCCTCTTCAAGGTCCGTCCACAATAGAAGTTTAACTTGACTGAGATGTCCACAGTGATGGACCACAGTCTCTCACTAATAATAGAGCCATCCAGTACTGAGATTTGTAGGAGTCTCTGCGTTGGAGGGTCTGGAGTTGTTGCAACTCAGCACCCATGATGCAGGTGAAGCACTCTCAGTGAGTGGACTCCAATGTAGCGTCAACATTTCTTGGCGTGATAAAGATGTCAAGGGATATGGGTTTACTATGGGTGAGTGGCGATAGGGGAGCAAGTACACGATCTTCACTGATCAATCTGCATGGCAGAGCGATCTCGAGGGTGTTGTCTTACTGCTCCTCCCTGTGGACCCAGCTATCTAGCTCCACTTGAAAGAAATCTCTGCCAGGTCTGCCCGCCTCTGGCAGCAGGTATGTGGGTGGCATGAGTGCACTCCTGCTGTTAGATTTGACATTGCTTCTGAGTTGCCATGTACATAGACTTTGGGAGTGTGTGGGTGAAATCACAACTCTACTTACAGGTGCCCAAGGTCGTGGGAGAATGGACTGGTGTGCAGCTTCTAGTGTGGATAACTATCACCAGGGCTCTGCAAGTGAGCATGCAAAAGATCAAACCAGTAGCAGGGCAAACAATAATAATGCACTTTATTTCAGTTATCTTAAAATAAATATACATTGAAGGAAAATATAGGCTGTGATTCTCTCATCCCGTTAGACTAATCTTTTAGCGCTGTGGGCCAGGAGAATCCCGCGGCAGCCAATTCGTGGGGTTTGTGCGAACATTCACACCCTGCTAGCTTCTCCCACCCCGCTAGACTATTTCACTCCAGGGGGGATTACGCTAGCTCTCCACTAACAGGGGACTAGCAGCCCGTCCCCGCTGGAGAGAATGGGGGGGGCAATTGGGGGCCCACCCAGTGGGTCAGGCAGGGGGTTGCCCCCTGGGCATTGGCACCCTGGCAGTACCAGCCTGTGCCCCCAGCACTGTCCAAGGGGGAAAGTGCCATTGCCCAGGGGGCACATTGGCAATGCCCATTGAGCATAGGGCAGTGCCAAGGTGGTGGGCCATATGGGGGCAGAGCCTAGGGGGTAGTGTCTGATGGGTTCAGGGCCTAGGGGGCAATTGGTGGGAGTGGGGGGGTGGTCCCACTGCCACTCTGCAGTCTGGATTGGTGGAGGAAGGAGGGAGGCCAGCGATCGGGGCAAGTCTGGGAGGGGGGCTGGGTAAGCCTGGGGGGTGAGTGTGGTGAGCTTGCTGGGGGCGTTGGCACTGCCGGGGGGGGGGGCCGTTGGCACTACAGGGGGTGCTAACTGTCTGGGGGGAATTGGTGGAGGGGAGGTTGGAGATCGGGGTGGGCCAGGAGGTGGGGGGGGGGGGGGGGTGGTTTGGGGTTGGGCCCGGGAATGGCTGGGGGGGCTAGCGATCGGGTCGTGGGGGGTGCAGAGAGCAGGTGTGGCGGGGGTCGCAGGGCTGGCTAACAATCGAGCAGTGACAGATCGGCACCCCCCCCCGCCCCCCCCGCGTAGTGATATTTATGCTGGTGGCTCTGCAGTGCATCGAGTGTGGGAGATTCTTATCTGAACTCCCACTGAAAAAAAACAGCATGAATTACTCCCCTTAGTGTCCAAAGATGTGTAGGTTAGAGGGGTTAGCAGGGTAAATGTGTGGGGTTAAGTGGATAGAGCGTGGGTAAAATGCTCTGCCGGAGAGTCGGTGCAGACTTGATGGGCCAAATGGCCTCCTCCTGCACTGTAGGGATTCAATGTTTCTATGATACTTTAATGCAAGCAAAAAGGCTTCCCAACATTGTTCATTGGGATGCTCAACCTGCCTTTAACCCACCTTGAAAGTCTAGAGAACAGAATTCCTAAAATTCATCCGAACATCCGGAAACTAATATTTGATCTCACACCAGATTACGTTCCCCTGTCTCCCAAGTTTGATTTGATTTGATTTGATTTATTATTGTCACATGTATTAGTATGCAGTGAAAAGTATTGTTTCTTGTGCGCTATGCAGACAAAGCATACCATATATAGAGAAGGAAAGGAGAGTGTGCAAAATGTAGTGTTACAGTCATAGTTAGGGAATAGAGAAAGATCAACTTAATTCGAGGTAGGTCCATTCAAAAGTCTGATGGCAGGAGGGAAGAAGTTGTTTATGAGTTGCTTAGTACGTGATCTCAGACTTTTGTATCTTTTTCCTGATGGAAGTAAGTGGAGGAGTGTATGTCCGGGATGCATGGGGTCCTTGATTATGCTGGCTGCTATTCCGAGGCAGCGGGAAATGTAGATAGTGTCAATGGATGGGAGGCTGATTTGCATGATGGATTGGGCTTCATTCACAACCCTTTGTAGTTTCTTGCGGTCTTGGACGGAGCAGGAGCCATACCAAGCTGTGATACAGCCAGAAAGAATGCATTCTACGGTGCATCTGTGGAAGTTTGTGAGAGTCGTAGTGGACATGCCAAATTTCCTTAATCTCCTGAGAAAGTAAAGGCGTTGGTGAGCTTTCTTAACTATAGCATCTGCATGGAGGGACCAGGACAGGTTGTTGGTGAACTGGACACTTAAAAACTTGAAGCTCTCTTCCCGCTGCTGGTGGGAACAGAGGATTCTACCCACTAACACACTAGCAAAGTAGCTCTAAATAGGACTGAGCAGTGGACCACCTTAGAGAGTGGACAGAACACAAAACATACAAGCAACAAAACATAACTCTAAAATGTGTATTGATTTGCTGGTTCGAGCCTGGCAAGGTAATAATAAAATTGGCACGATAAATCTGAGCCAGATTGAGTGAGTAAAACGGCACTTTAAAGGGAAACAAATCAGATGGATTAGAGAGAATCAGGACAGGAAAGTTTTATGAGTTAATTTAAAATAATCTGCTCAAAAGGAACAAGCTGTCCATAAATGGAGATGGCCAATAAAGATAACAGCACACGCAGGCTCAGCATGTTTACACCGTGGCTGGGAACCAGGACAAACATTTAAAAACTATTTTTTCAAAAGATCATTATTATTTTCAAAAATAGGACAAATGTTAATGATTTATCTTTAAAAAACAGTGGGGAGATATCTTTGTTTCTTTTAGAAAATAATTGTCTTTTATGAAAAAGAGTCTCATTCAGACTCTATTATAACTGAATATAGATTTGTCACTTAATTGTTTCTGCCTACTAACCTCTCACAGGCCTTGTTTTTTTTTTGTTTTCTGCCTTTCTAAGTCCTTGCCTCTGTCTCGTGAAGTGAAGTTCTGGGTTAAGTTTCTACACAGACGTGAAACTTTCCAGAAACCAACACAATCAGCCATTGTAATTGAGTGTAATGGGGCCTTTTTCTCCAATATAAACTTCTAATTGATATTTTTAAGAGCCTTAGCCTGCTGTGATTTTATTAATACGGTTGAAAATGTATTTATCAGAAAGAAATAAGCATTTTTAATAAATGTCTAGTTCAAACTTTAAATCACCAAACATGATTGACAGAAATATTGAACATAGCAACATAGGAATTAGGAGCAGAAACAGGCAACTCAGCCCTTCGAACCTGCTCCGCCATTCAATCAGATCATGGCTGATCTTTCCCTGGTGTCAAATCTACCTCCCTAACTTTTTTTGTATTCATTCATGGGATGTGGCTGGTGGGGCCAATGTTTGTTGCCCATTCACAAGGGAATTTAAGAGTCAACCACATTGCTGTGGATTTGGAATCACATATCGGCCAGACCAGGTAAGCATGGCAGATTTCTTTACCTAAAGGACATTAGTGAACCAGATGAGTTTTATGACAATCGACAATGATTTCATGGTCAGCAATAGACTTATAGTCCCAGATTTTTATTGAATTCAAATTTCACCATCTGCCTTGGTATGAATTGAACCCGGGTCCCCAGAGCATTACCCTGGGTCTCTGGATTACTCGTCCAGTGACAATACCACGAGGCCACCGCCTCCCACCTATTCCCCATATCCCATTCACTCTTTTTTTATATCAGAAATATATTTATCTCTGTCTTGAAACCATTTAATGATTCAGACACCACCATTTGTTAATTTCATTGGTATACACTAATCAGTTTCTTTGGTATAAACTCATTGTTTCTAAATAAGCTAAGTACTTAACATGTGCAGACCTTTTAAAATGTGCCTGCTAGTGCCTATCACCAAGGCCTGAATTTTAGACTCTGCGGGACACTGCAGTGCTGTGCCTGGATGGGCTAGAGAACTGTCAGCCGATCTGATTACATCAGAATGTAAAATGGCAATGGGCCTGTCAGAGTTGGCGGGGACGTGTTCCCCACCAACTCTCCAGTGACCACCCGCCATCTTGAAAATTCAGGTCCGAAAAAAATAAGTTCAGTCTGAACACACCCCCTTAATGGGCATAATTGGCAGAAACTCACCATTCTCATGATTCGGACTGGGGCTGTGACCAGTCAAACGTTCAGGACCTATTAAAAAAAAGTTTATTTATTAGTCACAAGTAGACTTACATTAACACTGCAATGAAGTTGCTGTGAAAGTCCCCCAGACACAACATTCCGGCACCTGTTCGGGTACACTGAGGGAGAATTTAGCATGGCCAATGCACCTAACCGGCACATCTTTTGGACTGTGGGAGGAAACCGGAGCACCCGGAGGAAACCCACGCAGACACAGGCAGAATGTGCAAACTCCACACAGAGAGTGACCCAAGCCAGGAATCAAACCTGGGTCCCTGGCGCTGTGAGGCAGCAGTGCTAACTACTGTGCCACCGTGCTGCCCTAATAGAGGTAGCTGTAGAGATAATTGCTGTGCAGGCAAAATTTTCTAAAATTTTGGAACATTCCCAGCAGCTTGGAAGTTAGCAAATGTAACATTGCTATTCAAGAAAGTAGAGAGAGAAAAAACAGGGAACTACAGGCCTGTTAGTCTGACATCATTCATGATGGAAAGTGCTGGAAACTATTATTAAGGAAGTCTTAACAATGCTTAGGAAATCATAGTATGATTGGAACAAATCAACATGGTTTTTCAAAAGGGAAGTCCTGTTTTACGAATTTATTTGAGTTTTTTGAGGATATTGCTAGTAGGGGGCAAATAAAGGGTGACCAGTGGATAGAGCAAGGTACTTGGGTTTCCAAAAGGCATTCTATAACCTGCCACATAATAAGTTAATATACAAGAAAAGGGCTCATGGAATATGGGCTAATATTTTAACATGGAAAAGGATTGGTTGACAGACAGGAAGCAGAAAGTAGGGATAAATAGGGCATTTTCAGATTGACAGACTGTAACGAGTGGAGTGCTGCAACAATCAGTGCTGTTTGCAATCCATATGAATCACATAGGTGAAAAGACAGAGAGTAATGTACCTGAGTTTGCTGATGATACAAAGCTAGGTGGAAATGCAAGCTGTCAGGAGGATACAAAGAGGCAGCAAAGAGATATAGACAGGATGAGTGAGTGAGCAGCAAGATAGTAGGTGGAGTATAATGTGGGGAAGTGTGAGGTTATTCACTTTGGTCAAAAGAATAACAAAAAGGAATATTTTTAAAAGACATGAAACCTGTAAATGTTGATGTTCAGAGAGGCTTGGACATACCCCTTTAGGGATTAAAAAAAGTTAATATGCAGATACACCAAGTAATTAGGAAAGCAAATGGCATGTTGGGGATTGGAATACAGGAATAAAGAATTGTGCAGAATAAACAATTGTGCAGATCTTTGGTGAGACCATATCTGGAATATTGTGTGCAATTTTGGTCTCCATATTTAAGGAAGGATATACTTGCATTGGACACAGGGTAGCGAAGTTACACCAGTATTGTCCCTGGGATAGGTTGTCCCACTTGAAAAGGCTAATTTAGTTAGGCCAGTATTCGCCGAAGTTTGGAGGAATGAGAGGTGATCTCATTGCAGCATTCAAGATTACGAAGGAGCTTGACAGGGTAGATACTGAACTGTTTGTTTCTCTTGGCTTCAGAATCTAGAACAGTTTTAGGATAAGGGGGGCAATCATTTCTGATTGAGATGAAGAGAAATTTCTTCATTCAAAATGTTGTGAGCCATTGAAATTCTCTACCCTAGAGGGTTGTGGATGTGCCATCATTGAATATATTTCAAGGCTGAGACAGACAGCCTCTCAGCGAATCAAGGGACATGGGGAACAGACAGGAAAGTGAAGTTGAAGCCCAAGATCGGCCATGAGTGTATTGAATGACTCAGCGACACAGTGGCAGAGTGTTTAGTATGAGTACCTCACAGCGCCAGGGACCTGGGTTCAATACCCAGCTTGGCTCACTCTCTGTGGGGAGTCTGCATGTTCCCCACGTGTCTGCGTGGGTTTCCTTCGGGTGCTCCGGTTTTCTCCCACAGTCTGAAAGACGTGTAGGTTAGGTGCATTGGCCATGCTAAATTCTCCCTCAGTGCATCCAAACAGGCGCTGGAATGTGGCGACTAGAGAATTTTCACAGTAACTTCATTACGTAAGCCTACTTGTGACACTAAAAATAAACTTTAAAAAAAAACTTTTTATTTCAAAGCTGAGACAAACAGATTTTTGAACTCTCAGTGAATCAAGGGACATGGGGAACAGTCGTGAAGATGGAGTTGATGCCCAAGATCGGCCATGATTGTATTGAATGATGGAGCAGGCTCGATAGGTCATATGGTCTTCCCTTGGTCTTATTTTTTATGGTCTTATTGCCAATTCTAGTCTTAATTAATTTGTTTAAAAACATCTCATGGAATGTTTTACGTCAATACCATATCAGTTATGCCTCAATGCCCCCTACATTTATTTTATGGAGTTGAATTTAATTAATTAATCATTTTGTTTTTTTCTAAACATATTAACATGAGAATTAAATTCTACAAACTCCAGACCAATACCAGGAATAAAAGTGGTCAGTTCATAATCTTTCGTGCTACAGCTTGTTCAATCACTACTTCTGCAATTTAGCCTAAACAACAGGAAACTCTAAAAAAAAATGTTCACACTCAAATTAATTAGAGTTTTAAAAAGCATTGCCTCCTCCAGGGAAAACTTGGCAGTCAATCTAATCTACTTAGATAATTGGAGTACAGTTTCTGCTTGGAACAGGATTCTGCACGTAAGTGTTATACCTGGAACTAGAATTTTGCTTATTGAGGTTGAAAAAGTAATGAATGTGATGTCAACAGTGCTGTACATTGAGCTGGGAAAACTGCCAACAGTGAATTACGCATAAGAAAATGTAAGTAAGAGTAAACTTCAAGTTGATGAGGTTTGGAAAAGCAGCTTTAAAATGATTTATCTTAAACAGAATGACAGCCTACAAAATCCACATGAAGATCTGTTTCTTGTTTTAAACAATTATACTCGAATTCATGAAGAAGTGGAAAATATACAGGAGACAAGGTAGCATTTTTAGAAGGTGTGCATGCTGATGGCAATGGTACCATCCCTCTTTGGATGTAGTAAGGGAATTGGCTTACTTTAAAAGAATTTTGCAGCATTGGAGAGTAAGTACTGAAAAGGACATCTTCACCACAAAACTATTTCTAGCTCTATGTTTGCAAAGCAATTGGAGAAGATTATAAGAATTATTCGCATATTTGCTGTAGCCTTACACTTAAAAAATATTTTTGATCAATGAGGAAGCTTAGGGGTGATCTTATAGAGGGCAATGAAATAATGAGGGGCATAGATCAGCTCGATAGTCAAACCTTTTCCCAAAGGTAGGGGAGTCTAAAACTAAAGGGCATAGGTTTAAGGTGAGAGGGGAGAGATACAAAAGTGTCCAGAGGGGCAATTTTTTCACACAGAGGGTGGTGAGTGTCTGGAACGAGCTGCTGGAGGCAGTAGTAAAGGCGGGTACAATTTTGTCTTTTAAAACGTGATTAGACAATTACATGGGTAAGATGGGTATAGAGGGATATGAGCCAAATGTGAGCAATTGGGATTAGCTTAGTGGTTAATAAAAAGTGCAGCATGGACAAATAGGGCTGAAGGACCTGTTTCCATGCTGTCAACCTCTATGGCTCGATAACAGTATATATATATAGTTTCTGAAGCTCCAAAGAAGAGTCATGTAGGCTTGAATGTGTTTACTTTGGGTGGGACTTTATCATTTTTTGTCTACGTGTCTACTCAGGCTGGAAAAGTGGTGTGGAGGCCACAGGCTCCATTGCCAGCTAGTCCTGCCATATTTTTGACACTTAGGCAAAAAAATCAAGGAGGTGTGACTCACGGTGCCATGTTGGTGGGACGGGCTCTGCACTGTTGACTTTCAAGAGATCTTTTTTAAAGGGCACCCCGATCTTTAAAAATAATTTAAAAAGGATCCCCACCATTGACAGAGACACCTCCCAACTGACGCGGATTCCCCTCCCCCCCCAACTCCCTCACCACTCCCCCGCACAGAAACAGGAATCTACTTCCATGGACCTCCTGAATGGAAGCACCCCCACCTGCCCCCTCTCTGGCAGTGGCCCCTAGTACTGCCCCCAGCACTGCCTGGGTGTTGTCAAGATACTGCCCAGGCATTACCTTCTCTTCCTGCAGGCTGTACCTATCTGTGTGCCACTACTGTTTGTCAGGTCCCCGTTTAGCAAATGCTGTTATAAGCCCCACCAATGTGACATCAAGTCTGGGGGAGGGGTGGAGCAGAGAGGCAAACGCTAATGTGGGGGGTCGATACAGCGGGTAAGCCCACTAATGATATGTTAATGTATAGTAGTGGGTTCCTGCCCTTTCATGGTGGGCTCCCCATTACATCACTGGCAGGGACAGGGCCAATGGGAATGGGAAATCCCACCGGCGTAAAAGCCATTTGGTGATTCCCATTGGATTCTTCGCTCCCATTGGATTTCCCACTTGCTGAAAAGGCGGGTTGGAGAATTCCAAATTCGGCTTCTCTCTCTGTAGATGCTGCAAGACCTGCCGAGTCTTTGCGGCATTTTCTATTTTTATTTCAGATGTCCAGAATCTGCAGAATTTTCCTTTTATTGTATTAATATTTGTCATGTGTTTGAAATTAAGAAAACATTCAAGGTTTTTTGGAGATAGGCCAAAGAAATTGTCCATCTGCTGTGTGCAATTTTCTCTTCCTACATTACAGCTGTGCCTACACTTCACAAGTACTTACTTGTCTGTAAAGAACTTTCGAAGATTGTATGTTTGTGAATGATGCAAGGTATGCACATCTTTCTTTACTTATCATTTTAACTGCCAAGTAGAACATAGAACATAGAACAGTACAGCACAGAACAGGCTTTTCGGCCCACGATGTTGTGCCGAGCTTTATCTGAAACCAAGATCAAGCTATCCCACTCCCTATCATCCTGGTGTGCTCCATGTGCCTATCCAATAACCGCTTAAATGTTCCTAAAGTATCTGACTCCACTATCACTGCAGGCAGTCCATTCCACACCCCAACCACTCTCTGAGTAAAGAACCTACCTCGGACACCCTTCCTATATCTCCCACCATGAACCCTATAGTTATGCCCCCTTGTAATAGCTCAATCCACCCGAGGAAATAGTCTTTGAACAATCGCTCTATCTATCCCCTTCATCATTTTATAAACCTCTATTAAGTCTCCCCTCAACCTCCTCCGCTCCAGAGAGAACAGCCCTAGCTCCCTCAACCTTTCCTCATAAGACCTACCCTCCAAACCAGGCAGCATCCTGGTAAATCTCCTTTGCACTCTTTCCAGCGCTTCCACATTCTTCTTATAGTGAGGTGACCAGAACTGCACACAATATTCCAAATGTGGTCTCACCAAGGTCCTGTACAGTTGCAGCATAACCCCACGGCTCTTAAACTCCAACCCCCTGTTAATAAAAGCTAACACACTATAGGCCTTCTTCACAGCTCTATCCACTTGAGTGGCAACCTTCAGAGATCTGTGGATATGGACCCCAAGATCTCTCTGTTCCTCCACAGTCTTCAGAACCTTACCTTTGACCCTGTAATCCACATTTAAATTTGTCCTACCAAAATAAATCACCTCACATTTATCAGGGTTAAACGCCATTTGCCATTTTTCAGCCCAGCTTTGCATCCTATCTATGTCTCTTTGCAGTCTACAACAGCCCTCCACCTCATCCACTACTCCACCAATCTTAGTGTCATCAGCAAATTTACTGATCCACCCTTCAGCCCCCTCCTCTAGGTCATTAATAAAAATCACAAATAGCAGAGGACCAAGCACTGATCCCTGTGGCACTCCGCTAGCAATCTGCCTCCAATCCAGAAATTTTCCATCCACCACCACCCTCTGTCTTCGATCAGATAGCCAGTTACCTATCCAATCGGCCAACTTTCCCTCTATCCCGCACCTCCTTACTTTCATCATAAGCCGACCATGGGGGACCTTATCAAACGCCTTACTAAAATCCATGTATATGACATCAACTGCCCTACCTTCATCAACACACTTAGTTACCTCCTCAAAAAATTCCTATCAAATTTGTGAGGCACGACTTGCCCTTCACGAATCCGTGCTGACTATCCTGGATTAATCCGCATCTTTCTAAATGGTCATAAATCCCATCCCTAAGGACCTTTTCCATCAACTTACCAACCACTGAAGTAAGACTAACCAGCCTATAATTACCAGGGTCATTTCTATTCCCTTTCTTAAACAGAGGAACAACATTCGCCACTCTCCAGTCCTCTGGCACCATCCCCATGGACAGCGAGGACCCAAAGATCAAAGCCAAAGGCTCTGCAATCCCATTCCTTGCCTCCCAAAGAATCCTAGGATATATTTCATCAGGCCCAGGGGACTTATCGACCTTCAGTTTATTCAAAACTGCTAGTACATCCTCCCTCCGAACATCTACTTTCTCCAGCCTTTTAGCCTGTAAGACCTTCTCTTCCTCAAAAACATGGCCCCTTTCCTTGGTGAACACTGAAGAAAAGTATTCATTCATCACCTCTCCTATCTCTACTGACTCCATACACAAGTTCCCACTACTGTCCTCGACTGGCCGTAACCTCACCCTGGTCATTCTTTTATTCCTCACATAAGAGTAAAACGCCTTGGGTTTTTCCTTGATCTGACCCGCCAGGACTTCTCATGCCCCCTCCTAGCATTCCTAAGCCCCTTTTTCAGTTCATTCCTTGCTAACTTGTAACCCGCAATCGAGCCATCTGAACCTTGTTTCCTCATTCCTACATAAGCTTCCCTCTTCCTTTTTGCAAGACATTCCACCTCTTTTGTGAACCATGGTTCCCTCACTCGGCCATTTCCTCCCTGCCTGACAGGGACATACCTATCAAGGACACACAGTATTTGTTCCTTGAAAAAGTTCCACTTTTCATTAGTGCCTTTCCCTGACAGTTTCTGTTCCCATCTTATGCCCCCTAATTCTTGCCGAATCGCATCATAATTACCTCTCCCCCAATTATAAACCTCGCCCTGCCGTACGGCCCTATCCCTCTCCATTGCAATAACGAAAGACACCGAATTGTGGTCACTATCTCCAAAGTGCTCTCCCACAACCAAATCTAACACTTGGCCCGGTTCATTTCCCAGTACCAAATCCAATGTGGCCCCACCTCTTGTCGGCCTATCCACATATTGTATCAGGAAACCCTCCTGCAGACACTGCACAAAAACTGCCCCATCTGAAATAATTGACCTACAAAGGTTCCAATCAATATTTGGAAAGTTAAAGTCCCCCATGACAACTACCCTGTGACCCCCCACACCTATCCATAATCTGCTTAGCAATTTCTTCCTCCACATCTCCAATACTATTTGGGGGCCTATAGTAAACTCCTAACAACGTGACCGCTCCTTTCCTATTTCTAACTTCAGCCCATATTACCTCAGTATGCAGATCCCCCTCGAAGTGCCTTTCTGCAGCCGTTAAACTATCCCTGATTAACAATGCTACTCCTCCACCTCTTTTACCAGCTACCCTACACTTACTGAAACATCTGTACCCCGGAACGTCCAACAACTATTCCTGTCCTTGTTCTACCCATGTCTCCGTAATGGCCACAACATCGTAGTCCCAAATACCAATCCACGCCCCAAGTTCATCTACCTTGTTCTGGATGCTCCTTGCATTGAAGTAGACACACTTCAACCTACCTTCCTGTCGACTGGTACCCACCCTTGACCTTGATACCTTCCCCAATACCTCACTGCCCTCAACACTGACTTCCGGACTACAACTCCTTTTCCCACCCCCCTGACAAATTAGTTTAAACCCCCCTGAAGAGCCGTAGCAAATTTCCCTCCCAGGATATTGGTGCCACTCTGGTTCAGGTGCACCCCGTCCTGTTTGTACAGGTCCCACCTTCCCCAGAATGTGTTCCAATTATCCACGTAGCTGGAACCCTCCCTCCTACACCATCCCTGCAACCACATGTTTAACTGCACTCTCTCCCTGTTCCTCAACTCGCTATCACATGGCACCGGCAACGTACCAGAGATGACCACATGTTTTGTCTTGGCTCTCAGCTTCCAGCCCAGCTCCCTAAATTCCTGTTTTAAATCCCCATCCCTTCTCTTACCTATGTCGTTGGTACCAATGTGTACCACGACTTGTGACTGTTCCCCCTCCCCCTTAAGATTCCGGAAAACACGGTCCGAGACGTCACGGACCGTGGCATCCGGTAGGCAACATACCATCCGTGAGTCTCTTTTGCTGCCACAGAACCTCCTATCTATCCCTCTGACTAACGAGTCCCCAATAACTATTGCCCTCC
Organism: Mustelus asterias; assembly: GCF_964213995.1. Lineage (NCBI taxonomy): Eukaryota > Metazoa > Chordata > Chondrichthyes > Carcharhiniformes > Triakidae > Mustelus > Mustelus asterias. Next base: position 81,153,024 of record NC_135812.1, on the reverse strand, counting down.
CGCTCTCCGCCTTACCCTCCCGAGCCACAGGGACGGACTCAGTGCTGGAGATCCGCTCACTGCGGCTCACCACTGGTATGTTGTCCCTCTCAACTGCATCCAAAGCGGAATACTTGTTGCTAAGGGGATCGACCACAGGGGATCCCTGCACTGACTGCTTCCTCCCAGCCCCTCTCACCGTCACCCATCTATTTTAAGTAGGCAGGTTCAAATTGCCTCACGAATACACAGTGTGCAGTATAATTCAACTGACTGTTTTGCACTCAAAGCAGGTAAGTTTGATTTATTTTTTATTTATGCAGAATAAAATAATATTAGGTGCAGTTGCCATAGTCCTACATGATCGTAGGCTGCTCTCCCTTTTGAGGGGGAGAACTCCTCTCCTTTGAAGGGGAGAACGCCATGTGGGTGTCAGGGTGACACAGTGGTTAGCACTACTCCCTAACAGCACCAGGGACCTGGGTTCAATTCCCACCTTGGATGACTGTCTGTGTGGAGTTTGCATGTTCTCCCCGTGTCTTCATGGGTTTCCTCTGGGCGCCCTGATTTTCTCCCACACTCCAAGGATGTGCAGGTTAGGTTGACTGCCATGTTAAATTGCCCTTCAGTGACAGGGGCAGGCTTGATGGGCCAAATGGCCTCTTTTTGCATTGTAGACATTCTATGGTTCTAACTGACTGGTGGTGATTTTAACCTGAGGATCACCATACTTCAGGCAAGGGGCAAGGTTGAGAAAGTAAGGCCTTCATGAACAACCTCGGTTGGTAAGAGAATCGAACCCAGCTATGTGGAAAGATTGGATAGGCTGAGATTGTTCTCCTTGGAATTGAGGGGAGGCTGAGGGGAGATTTGATCAAGATGTACACATTGTGAGGGATGCCTGTATAGAGTGACAGGGAAGTCAGTGACTGGGGACATAGATTTAAAGTGCTTGGTAGGAGGGAGAGAGGGAAGATGTTGTCGGGGTCTGAAATGCTTGCTGTAGTTAGCTCTGTTTTCATCTTAACACCTATCCAAAAGCAGAAAGTGTTTTCAATTCATTTTGTACTAAGAATAAGCAGGAGCTTAACTTCCAAACCCCTTGGTTTTTGTGTGAAACATTTTTACTGATATCTCCACAGCAAACTCGAGTTAGGATTAACTCAGAAGGTTATTTTATTTCACACATTCAAAACCGTGAAAAGGAGTTTTAGCAACATCCCACTCCTCATTCACACAGTAAAGGGAGTGATAGAGAAAAGTGGATTTATAGTACAAGGATCCAAGGAAAACTGAATATTGGTTCATGCGAGTGCCATTGTCCCAAAGTCAGAGTTCAATGAGGAGTCTTTCACAAAGGCTTTCGATGGTCAGCTGGCTGGTGGTGGTGTTGTAAGATTCACTTTTTCAGGCGCCTTTGATGTTACAAGATGAAGTAAGCATGCAGAGATGGCGTCAAATTTGTAGGCAATGATACAAATTCTTTCAGTAGCATGAGGTTAGATGGGCCGGTGGTCCAACATGGGCTGGATGTTAAACAACAGACTGGCTGCACAGCTTAGGCAATATTAAACTGCTCAAAAGGGCCAAATGCTTACATCAAGTGATTTTCCTTCTCCACAATGACTTCAGCAAAGGATTTTTGTCCAGCACCTGGCATTTGGCTGTGTTTTCAGGACTGATAATGTCTCAGCCATTATGGGTTGAAAGTGGTGCCATTTTCTGGTGTTTGGAAAGTAATAGTCTCAACAGATCCACAGACTCCACTAGCAGGGTTGGCTTATCAAATGCAAATGATATTCCTGTAACTCCTTTTGAACTTGGTCTGTACCTCACAAATTTGATAGAATTTTTTGAGGAGGTAACTAAGTGTGTTGATGAAGGTAGGGCAGTTGATGTCATATACATGGATTTTAGTAAGGCGTTTGATAAGGTCCCCCATGGTCGGCTTATGATGAAAGTGAGGAGGTGTGGGATAGAGGGAAAGTTGGCCGATTGGATAGGTAACTGGCTGTCTGATCGAAGACAGAGGGTGGTGGTGGATGGAAAATTTTCGGATTGGAGGCAGGTTGCTAGCGGAGTGCCGCAGGGATCAGTGCTTGGTCCTCTGCTCTTTGTGATTTTTATTAATGACTTAGAGGAGGGGGCTGAAGGGTGGATCAGTAAATTTGCTGATGACACCAAGATTGGTGGAGTAGTGGATGAGGTGGAGGGCTGTTGTAGGCTGCAAAGAGACATAGATAGGATGCAAAGCTGGGCTGAAAAATGGCAAATGGCGTTTAACCCTGATAAATGTGAGGTGATTTATTTTGGTAGGACAAATTTAAATGTGGATTACAGGGTCAAAGGTAGGGTTCTGAAGACTGTGGAGGAACAGAGAGATCTTGGGGTTCATATCCACAGATCTCTAAAGGTTGCCACTCAAGTGGATAGAGCTGTGAAGAAGGCCTATAGTGTGTTAGCTTTTATTAACAGGGGGTTGGAGTTTAAGAGCTGTGGGGTTATGCTGCAACTGTACAGGACCTTGGTGAGACCACATTTGGAATATTGTGTGCAGTTCTGGTCACCTCACTATAAGAAGGATGTGGAAGCGCTGGAAAGAGTGCAGAGGAGATTTACCAGGATGCTGCCTGGTTTGGAGGGTAGGTCTTATGAGGAAAGGTTGAGGGAGCTAGGGCTGTTCTCTCTGGAGCGGAGGAGGCTGAGGGGAGACTTAATAGAGGTTTATAAAATGATGAAGGGGATAGATAGAGTGAACGTTCAAAGACTATTTCCTCGGGTGGATGGAGCTATTACAAGGGGGCATAACTATAGGGTTCGTGGTGGGAGATACAGGAAGGATATCAGAGGTAGGTTCTTTACGCAGAGAGTGGTTGGGGTGTGGAATGGACTGCCTGCAGTGATAGTGGAGTCAGACACTTTAGGAACATTTAAGCGGTTATTGGATAGGCACATGGAGCAAACCAGGATGGTAGGAAGTGGGATAGTTTGATCTTGGTTTCAGATAAAGCTCGGCACAACATCGTGGGCAGAAGGGCCTGTCCTGTGCTGTACTGTTCTATGTTCTATGTTCTATATACAGTCTCAGGTGGTCTGTTCGAAGGACCCTAGGCATAACAACGTCTGACATTTCCGAAACTCAATAGAGAGTTGCTTTGTCCTGGAGACGGCTGGGGAATAATTTCCCTTTGTTCAGCAGAAAGGTCCAGTTTAAAAATAAGAAATAGTAATAGGGATAAAAGTTTTAAATATATGCAATGTTGGCCTTCTGTTCCATGTTAGAAAAAGCTAATAGGGTCATGGAGGCAGAAACCCACAATTGATTTAAAACATGTCTGAATATAGACCTAAAGTACCATAACAAAGAACAAAGAGCAAAGAACAAAGAAAATTACAGCACAGGAACAGGCCCTTCGGCCCTCCAAGCCTGCATCGACCATGCTGGCCGTCAGAACTAAAACCCCCTACCCTTCCGGGGACCATATCCCTCTATTCCCATCCTATTCATGTATTTGCCCAGACGCCCCTTAAAAGTAACTGTCGTATCTGCTTTCACTACCTTCCCCGGCAGCGAGTTCCAGGCACCCACCATCCTTTGTGTAAAAAACTGTGTAAATAACCTGCGGGGCTACATATAAAAATGGGATGGAAAGCAGGATAAGGCTGGGTGGCTCATTTTGGATGATTGCATTAAGAAGTGTTCCTTGCTGTATTTTTGAGTGGTGCAGTTTGAGTAATGCTGCTAAAAATTGATTGAACACAAAGAATGTGTCTTTTTCAGGGCCTATGAATATTCCAATTTTAGATAACTGTAAAGGACTTGAAAATTTATGCATAACTATCTGTTAGGATTATTGTTGCACAGCAGTCAATTTCTTAATAAACTAAACATTCTTTAGAATATTTAAACCTTTCAAAGTTTGCACGTCAGTATCCTTGTGTCTTAAAAGCAGCTTAACTTTAAAAGCTTCTCTAAGCCTTGTAAACGACTGTACTTTTAGTGGAACCGCACCATTGTAATTAATTCGATCGGGGGGTGTAGCATGGCCAGTTTTTTGGCAGGGCGAGCTTCAACGGCGATGTTATTTTACACCAGTGCACTAGATTTGCCCTGGCTCTAACTCACACTTGAAGCTCCATGGTCTTTTAGGTGGTATGGCTGGTTTGGGGTTGATCACGCAAACCAAGTGAAAATTCCAGGCCGATATCTTTCAAAGATACCTTTAGAGCCTGTCAAGATACTGGAAAAATGTTGGTACTTCTGAAATTCGTGTGAGACACTGTTCTGAATGTAATCAGTGTTATGCGTTTTACATTTGATATGAAGATTTCCAAGACATAGTTTCTCAAAACGTCAGTCCAAATAAAGGCGTTGATTCTAGTAGAATGTTGATAGTGTGTGTGGGAAGCAGTTGCATTACACAAAGAGATACACTGTTGGATGGAGGTTTTTTTTCATGCTTGCATTAAATTGCATAAATATCTATTTTTAAATTGTCAGCTTTTTTAAAGGCCATGTTAGCATTTTTCTTAAGCTGCTGGTAAGCTTTTGTTAGTCTTTTTAGACTTGTGAGTGCGCATTAAAAATTAAAATGCTTTTTTACTTATCCAGTTTTTGTTTTAAAATGTGTTGCTACAGGAGCTGAGGCTCCACACAGGGGCTGTTGAGGAAGTGCTTTGGTGCCGAGCTTGTTCATTGTGTTCAGGATCAGTCAGGCAGGTCCAAAGCACAACAAACGTGCAGGGTGCAGCTGGTCCCTGGACATCCAACAGCGGGGAGAGGGTTTTCTGGTGCAGTGCTATGCCAAAGATAACTTCAGCAACAATGTTGATTCCACCTTGGGGAGAGGGGGTGGTCAGCATGCAGGGGGGTGGGGAGGGTCGGGGTTACCGGTGGGGTGGGGTGGGGGGGAGAGGTCAGGGCTGGCCAGGGCTGGCCAGCAACTGGGTGATGGGGAGGGATACAAACGATTGGTCTAGTTGGACCAAGGAGCGGCACAGGCTTGGAGGGCCGAAGGGCCTGTTTCCTGTGCTGTACTGTTCTTTGTTCTTTGTTCAATTGCACGGCCAGCGATGCAGAGATTATTGGCCAGCGATCAACCTACCTAATGATCGGGAAGCTGGCAGTGCGGGGCTACTGTGCATGTGCCGATCCCCGCTCTGATAGATCAGCGCATGTGCAGTGGCCAGCTCAGTGCTATTCTGCCGGCCTCTCCAGTAGGAATAGGCCCCGCCCACGGATCTTTGGCTTGACTCACTCTAGGCCACTCTGTGATGCACAGAGTATGGGAGATTCATTTTGAAAATCCCGCTGAACAAAAAACAAAGGGATTTACTTCCGTTTTTACACAAATTCAGCACTTAGAATGTTTTGGGAGATTCCCACGCGGTGAACTCAGCAAGTTGGATTTTGTGATCTCTACTGAATTAAACCAATTAATTTTGCCTTCCATGTTTTGCACCTCCAAGTACCCGGAGAATACCCTTGCAAAATGCAAGAGGGACAGAACTAGAAGTAGGTCAGCACAAACACATATGCACAGGAGTTTGTCCTGCAGATAAGTGGCACATATGTGTTTCTTCCAGTTGGAACTCATGGAATACTGGTAACAAAAATGTAAATACCTCTGACACACAGAGGCTGACTTAATTTAATCACAGCAAGAAGTCTCACAACACCAGATTAAAGTCCAACAGGTTTATTTGGTAGCAAAAGTGGCTTCTGCTACCAAATAAACCTGTTGGACTTGAACCTGGTGTTGTGAGACTTGCTGTATTTACCCCAGTCCAACGCCGGCATCTCCTTATCTTAATTTAATCAGTGACTAATGTCACGCCAATGGGAAATGATGACCGAATGAGATCTACCTATAACTTCAGCAGCTGACCATACACATATTGAACTATTTAAAGAGGGCCAGCTTGTTTAAAAAAACCCAGCAAAGACACTGACCAAAGATAAATACCAGGAGTCACCTGATGTTCTAAGTGACCACCTTCCTAGAAAGTTCCTATTTGGATTGCACTGCAAACCTGCTCTGTGATGTTCCATGGAATTTCAGACCTGGCGCATATCAAGGTCCATGTTAAACTGGCACCCTTGAAAGGAAGGCAATAAAAATATCAAGTACTGGACTTTTAATCCACTGTCATTCTGTCAAGACAATGGGAACTGCCACTCAGCTAATTACACCCCACCAGGCACTCAAAACCCCCATATCCTATTGGCTTCTACTATGTCAAAATGTGTCAAAAGTTTTCTGAGGTGAAAGATCAAAATATTGTGATTACTTGGTCCACAACAATGACTGAGATATGTTAGTCAAATGCCTTCTTTGGGACGTACAAAGAGGAGGTTTCAAAAAGACAAAAAAATATCAGCCATCTGGAAAAGAACTGCTGTAAAATCAGTAAGGAATCTCTGTCTTTCTCTCTCTCTGAAAATAAGAGTGTCTCCAGGGCAGTTCTTGAACTTCAATTTAACTTCAGGATTTTAAAGGAAACCAACTCACCTCAAATAGCCGCGATCCTCAACAAACTATACCCCAAGGACAAGCAAAATGACTGAGTTGTATATTCTTTTAATTTTTAGTTGGACTCTAACTTTCTCACTCCTGAAATTTGCATGTGTGTGTTTTCATGCCTTTTATTATATTTTTTCGGGTTTAGTAACGAATAAACTTTCTCTTTCCTTGGCTCAAGAAAGTCTAGTTTGATTGACTCTTTATTAACAAATAGGTATATTTGGATTGGAAAAGGCAATAATGGGAAAAATAAACTTTAAAACCACTTGTTGCAACCAACTAAGACAGCTGAAATAAAGGAGAGCCAATTCACTCCTCCTTAAACGGTCGTAACACTGAACTCTGAAAAGACTGAGTTTGGTGATTGTCAAGACTGTGACTTTACCATGGACAAACCACATCCCTTTCTTTTGTCTTCTAAGGTTTTCATACATACAGAAAGTGTCACAGGACATCCACAAGGACAATTCCTCAAGAACATCATTCCTTCTGACATACATTGTCATAGGATCTAACATAAAACTGCAGTGCAGGCACTCACACTTGGGTCACTCCACATAGAATATTATTTGGATCCTCACTTGGTGATTCATATCTCACAAGTGCACATGAAATACCCTGCGGTAAGGAGAACTTTGGAGAGTCCACCAAGGGGTGCAGTTCTCTCCAAGTTTTGTTCAGCTGGACACAGGAGCTGTATCCCTGTGGGCGGGTATGGAGAAAGAGAGTGCCAGAGGTGCATGAGCATACTTTCTATATTATCAGAAAGGACAAGTCCATCAATTACTAGTGCTGTAGTGGGAATTGCGAGAAAATCTGCCATGGAGAGAATGGAAGTAAGGATTCCACTCAAAGTTCCCCACTTCTCACCTATTGCACCCCTGAGCCTTTCAGCCAGTACCCAACATGCTACCTTGTTTTCCAAAGATGCATGTAGAAGTGGAGCCATTTTTACCTCAAGGTCCAAAGGGTAGAAGCCAAAAGCAGCTCAGCCGTCAGGGCAGGGATCACACCAGATGCACCACGTAGAAACAATAGGAAATATAAATTGAAGAAATTGTAATTAATTCACCAAGAACACGCATTACTGTTTAACATCATATCATTTCACCATAATGTCACATGAAATTGAATGATTTTCATGACTTCCACATGTTGCCGATTATTGTGTCCCTGAGGGCAAACTCGCCCTATCTCTTGTTTCATAATTAATTTTAATATGTGTGAGGAGCCATTGGACATGATGTACAATGACAGGGTGAGAGGTTTAATGTAAAGAGAGGGCTGCGGATGGGTGGGGTGGTTCTGGTGGCAGGACTGGACAGCTGGATTTTATTTATTATGTTTCACATTAAGTGAGCCTTTGTGATATTAGAACATTCTGCATCCTCGACAGCCGTGTATGTTCTGTTGATAGGTGCTCCACCTCCTTCCTCCTCCTCTGTCTCCTTCATGCCCTCCATCTGGGGATGATCCCCTTCATCATGGACACCCTCACCAGCCAATACTGAAAGGCAGCTCCAGACTGACTGAGGCATCCAAAGCAGATTTTCATCATTCCAATGGCTTGCCCAATGACACAACTGCGATCATATGATTTTTGTTACAGCTGTTCTGCACCTCTTTGTCTGGGATTCTTCAGAGGGTTAGAAGCCAGGTTTGAAGTGTGTATCTGTTGCTTCCTACAAGACAACCCTGTGCCTGTGGAATGCACACTGCCAGAGAGTGCGTTGAAGGCAGATTCAATTGTAGCTTTAAAAAGGAGTTGGATAATTAAATGATAAGAAATAAAATGCAGAGGCCAGGAGAAAAAATGGACGAGTGGGATCAACTGAATCACTCTTGGAGAGAGCAGGTACAAACGCAATGGGCTGAATGGCCTCTCCCTATGCTGCAACCATTCTATGTCTGCTTCATGAAATAAAAAGATCTGGGAGGTCAGATTTCTTCAGTGAGGATGCATCATGACAGCTCTCAGAGAGTCTCGTGCAGGTCTACACAAACCTCTTCTTGTTGTTGCATCGCTGTCATGTATTGATGGACAAAGGGCCCTGGTAATTTAGAGGAAGTGCTAGTTGTTGTGGTGTTGCTCGGATTGCCATCTGTGTGCATGGGGAAATCCAACCAGAAAGGTGAATCCCAGGCCCTGTTCACTCTGGCTACTCTCATCACAGGGAAAGTTTCTGGGTGGGATTCTCCCAAGAAGATTCTCAGTGCCGTATTTGCGTAAAAACTGGAGTAATCAAACAGCCAGAGGAAGTATAGAGGCAGGCACAATTTTGTCTTTTAAAAAATATTCAGACAGTTACATGGGTAAGATTGGTATAGAGGGATATGGGCCAAATGCAGGCAATTGGGATGAGCTTAATGGTAAAAACTAGGCAGCATGGACAAGTTGGGCCGAAGGGTTTGTTTCCATGCTGTAAACCTCTATGACTGTTTTTTTCAGCAGGATTTTCAGAATGTATCGCCCACACTCTGCGCATCATGGAATGCCCTAGCATGAAACTCATTAAAAAGCTGCATGGGGCCTAGTCAAATGGGAGAGGTCTACAGCATAGCGCTGAGTGGGCCACTGAGTATGTGCCAATCTGTCAGAGTGGAAATCGACGCATGCGCAGTAGCCCCGCATTGCTGACCTTCCGACTGCTGGCCGGTACCATGACCCTGCAACGCTGCTCCTCTGATCTCCCCACACCCTGATCACTGGCCTTCCGGATGTGTCCAGGCCAGCCCCGACACCCGAGCCCTCCCCCCCCACTCACCCTGGCCTGCTTTGACCTCCCCCCTTTCTCCTCCAGCAGTCCCAATCTCCCGATTCCTCTCCCGCCCTGCCCCTATGCAGTCCCGACCCCCGCCCCCACACACACCGATGTCCAGTCCCGATCTCTGGCCTCCCTCCCTCTGTCACCAAGCCTGAGTTTGAGTGGCATCAGGATCCTCCACCCCCACCAATCTCCTCCCCCAGAGGCCCCGCCTCCCCACTATGCCCTGGCCCCCTCTGGCCTTGCCCCCTTGGAACTGCCCATTGCCGATGGTCAATGCCAATGTGCCCCCTGGGCATTGCCTCTTTGGCCGTGGCAGGGGGCCAGGCTGGCAATGCCAAGCTGGTAATGCCCATGGGGCACTCCCCTTATCCCCAATCTCCTGGGAGGCCTCTATGTCCCCCCCCTTCTATCCAGCAGGGTTGGGCCACCAGTGGGGAGCTGTTGTAAACCCTGCTGGAGTGAAATACTCCTGGCGGAGGGGCAGATGCTAGCGGGCTTGGAGACTTCAGTCCCGGGCCCACTAATGAGATGGAAATCAACATTACCATAATTCAGCTCCACGCCAATTTCTGGCACGGAGCTGACAACGCTGGAAATCTGGTGGCTGGAGACGCATAGAGGGCGTGGCTCCCAGTGGGAAGCCGCTACACGGCTTCTGCTTGATTCTCCCGGCCCACTGCTAAAGCAGTGCAGCAGGCTGGGAGAATCGGCCCCTACATAATGGTCAGTCCTGGCAAATAAGCTATCAGTGACCTGCTTTATGCATTTATGTGCAGCTGACTGGAAGATCCTGGACATGTCACAGCTAGGGTCCTGGAAGGGTCGGGAGGCAAAGAGGCAGAAGGCCCTGGCCGTTTCCAAAACCACTGGGAATGTGGGGTCAGCAGCACCAGGTCTTGCTGTTGGAGGCTGCAGAAGTCTGTCATGACCTGATCTGACAACCTCTGTGCGGAAACACCGCACCTCCAAAAGATCAACAACGCTGAGTTTCTGCCTATAAATCTTGTGATGGGGGTACTGCCTCCAGTGACTTTGACCCCACTACTATGTACCTCTCTCCTGTGTACATCTCTCCTGTGCACCTCTTTCCTGCGTACCTCACTCTTGTGTAACTTTTTCCTGCGTATCTCACTTTTATGTAACTTTCTCTTGCATACCTCTCTCTTGTGTAACTTTCTCGTGTGCATCTCTCTCCTGCATACCTCACTCTTGTATACCTTTCTCTTGTGTACCTCTCTCCTGCGTACTTCTCTCCAGCGTACCTCTCTCTTGAGTACACCTCTCTTGTGCATATGCTGAGCCAAATACAACTCATTATCACATGTGGATGGTGATATTCTTCCTTTTCTGATGTGCTGTCACACATATCCGAGGCACTTTCCATCCCAACCTTCTCAATTTGAAATCCTCAAAGATTGATAAAAGCTATATCCGCACTCTCTGCCAAGCAGTCGCCAGAGGGAACTAAGTCAGCAGCTGTGATAATTGAGGCTTTATTCAGATGGGACAATCAGAAGTTTAAATACCCACCTGAACTGCTGTGCAAACATGCCTCCATTTCCCTGGATAGTTTCTTAAGCCCCGGCAAGCCAGTGCTGCTGAAGTAACAATTTAAAAATGCCTCATTAACATCTCTGAAGGATGTTAATTATATCAACAAATACCCAGTCACATCCAATTACGAAACCCCCAATTTCGACAAGCAGTTTTCTCGTTGCATCCAAATTACCCTCCATAATCCCAAGCATTGGGACCAGGTTGTTCTCCCATTCTAAAATCAAAATAACTTTACCCCCCACCTGCTTCACGCTCTCCCAATTTCCCATTAGGCCCCATTAGCCTCAATGATCATAATGAATTTGATGGTCAGCCATGATCATAATGAATGGCAGAGCAGGTGTGAGGGACGAATGGCCTACTCCTGCTTCTAGTTTCTATGTTTCTATAAACAAGAAGATCATTAAACTGATATTGTTAAAAATTCTGTTTCAAGTTTATTTATTAAAAAAATGTCACATTTTATCACATTATTTAGCACATTATTTCAAAAGGATCCTAATTCTCCAGGGCCGTTATCATAAACTATGGTGACATGTCAGTGCAGTACTGGATGAATTTCTGCTCTTGGCAATGCCATGAAGAAAGACGGCAAGCAGATGCCTGGCTTTCCCCCCAAAGAGAGTGTGAGGGCCACTCTCGTGTACAATAGAACAGAATTAACCAATGTCGTGCAGCAAATTACTCACTTGCTCTTTTGATCCAAGAGTAAAATATATCTGATTTTGAAAATATCTTTATGGGAAAACAAAAAAACCTTTGGAGGGAAAATCACACAATAGTTTGCTGACCACAGTGTTGCGACTATTCTAAGGAAAGTTAATAGAAATTTATGTGGAATTTGCTCTTACTGTTGCTATCTATTCAACTTCAGCCTGTGGCATGTATCTTCTGATCACACTTTATTCCCTCATAAAATGACACAAGGCTAACTGATCTGTAGTTCCTCATTTTCGCTTTCCCTCCATTCTTAAATAGAGGAGTGGCACTTTCTCCCCTCCAATCTGCATCCTAGAATCTAATGAATTTCGGAAGATGATCACTAATATATTCCTTATTTCCATAGCTAGCGCTTTCAACACTCTGGGAGGTAGATCATCGCGTCCCAAGGACTTATCAACCTTCACCAAATGACCAATTATACGACATGGTCATAGCAAGCCGATTCCAGGTCCATGATTTAACTATAATTAGATTAAGGCTGGACGAGTTCCTTTCTCAGACAGAGTCCATTGTTCAATGTGATTGTGTCTAATGTTTATTCCACGTTGGGTTGAATACATAAGTGATAGCCTGGATGTTTTGTGAATGGATTAGGAGATTAGGTCATGTTCCCTTAAGGACTTTGATGAGTTCTTCCAGACCAGGATTATCCAGTCTTTTCACTCGAGGGCCACGTTTGTATATTTTTTTCTCTCAAGAGGCCAATGTGCAAATTTCAGAAAGATAATGTTTGGCCAGAATTGGGTTTACAATGAAACACTCCATGCTGTGGCACAGTGCCCTGACCAATGCGGGGGGGGGGGGGGGGGGGGGGGGCCATGCTGGCCAGTGGCTGTGGGGACACCAATCAGAGGCTCTTGGTCTAAATTTTCTGATAGGTTCATTTTGAACCTATCAGCAGACAATGCAGAGCAACATCTGGCTCTGATTGGTCAAGTTTCCATAGAGCGGGACTCAAATAGAATCATTGTAAGTCTATGGAAGACACAAATAGTTTACCCAATATTAACGATAGAGGGTTGGTAGGAGGAGAGGTACTCAATACAATTAATGTTACCAGGGAGGCAGTGCTTGGTAGACTAATGGGACTGAAGGTGGACAAGTCCCCGGGCCCGGATGGAATGCATCCCAGGGTACTGAAAGAAATGTCAGAGGTAATAGCGGATGCGTTAGTGGTTATTTATCAAAAGTCGTTGGATTCTGGGGTAGTGCCGGCGGATTGGAAAACGGCTAATGTTACGCCGCTGTTTAAAAAAGGAAATAGACAAAAGGCGGGTAACTACAGGCCGGTTAGCTTAATGTCTGTAGTTGGGAAAATGCTGGAATCCATCATTAAAGAAGAAATAGCAGGCCACCTGGATAAGAATGGTTCGATTAAGCAGACACAGCATGGATTCATGAGGGGAAAGTCGTGCTTGACGAACTTGTTGGATTTTTATGAAGATGTGACTAGTGCGGTTGACGGAGGGGAACCGGTGGATGCGGTGTTTTTGGATTTCCAAAGGCGTTTGATAAGGTGCCTCACAAAAGGTTGCTGAAGAAGATTGGGTCACACGGAGTTGGGGGTAGGGTGTTAGCGTGGATTGGGGATTGGCTATCCGACAGGAAGCAGAGAGTCGGAATAAGTGGGTGCTTTTCTGGTTGGCGGATTGTAACTAGTGGCGTGCCGCAGGGATCGGTACTGGGGCCTCAACTATTTACCATTTATATAGGTGATCTGGAGGAGGGGACTGAGTGTAGGGTAACAAAGTTTGCAGACGACACAAAGATAAGTGGAAAAGTGAATCGTGTGGAGGGCATAGAAGGTCTGCAGAGAGATTTGGACAGGCTGAGTGAGTGGGCGAGGATCTGGCAGATGGAGTATAACGTTGACAAGTGCGAGGTTATTCACTTTGGAGGAAATAATAGCAAATTGGATTATTATCTAAATGGAAAAAAATTACAACATGCTACTGTGCAAAGGGACCTGGGGGTCCTTGTGCATGAAACGCAAAAACCCAGTCTGCAGGTGCAACAGGTGATCAAGAAGGCAAATGGGATGTTGGCCTATATTGCAAGGGGGATAGAATATAAAAGCAGAGATGTCTTGCTGCATCTGTACAGGGCATTGGTGAGGCCGCAGCTGGAATACTGTGTGCAGTATTGGTCCCCTTATTTGCGGAAGGATATATTGGCCTTGGAGGGAGTGCAGAGAAAGTTCACCAGGTTGATACAAGAGATGAGAGGTGTTGATTATGAGGAGAGACTGAGCAGATTGGGTTTGTACTCGTTGGAATTTAGAAGGCTGAGGGGGGATCTTATAGAGACCTATAAGATAATGAAAGGGCTGGATAGGGTAGAGGTGGAGAGATTCTTTCCACTTAGAAAGGAAGCTAGAACTAGAGGGCACAGCCTCAAAATAAAGGGGGGTCAGTTTAGGACGGAGTTGAGGTGGAACTTCTTCTCTCAGAGGGTGGTGAATCTCTGGAATTCTCTGCCCACTGAAGTAGTGGAGGCTACCTCGTTGAATATGTTTAAATCACAGATAGATGGATTCCTGATCGGTAAGGGAATTAGGGGTTATAGGGATCAGGCGGGTAAGTGGAACTGATCCACTTCAGATCAGCCATGATCTTATTGAATGGCGGGGCAGGCTCGAGGGGCTAGATGGCCTACTCCTGCTCCTATTTCTTATGTTCTTATGTTCTTATCTCTGCATGCCCCTATCCAGCCTCCTCTGGGCGGTTATGGCTGCTTCCTGGTCCCGCTTGCGCTGCATTATCTCCTTGAATCACCAAAGTGGGATGGCCATGGGTATCTGGCTTCAGATCAGTCCTGACTCCCTGTTCGATGAGCCACTCCAGGTGCAGGTGAGTGACTTCTCCCCACTCCAGCAGGTCACCGTGAAAGCTTGTCACCAGCCCCTTTAAGGGCGGGGGGTTCTCTCCCACTACTGGCAGCCAGGCACAGCTGAACAGGACAACAAGAGCCTCAATGATTTATTCACCAAAATAGACAAGAGAAACTAAAGGAGAAGAAAGAACAGACAAAACGAAACTGGTCAACGCGCCACCTGTCAGGCCGGTCAAAGCCACAATGTTGCCTGAGTTAAAGTAAAGTTAAAGTTTATTTATTTATTAGTCACATGTAAGGCTTACATTAACACTGCAATGAAGTTACTGTGAAATTCCCCTAGTCACCACACTCCGGTGCCTGTTCGGATCAATGCACCTAACCAGCATGTCTTTCAGTCTATGGGAGGAAACAAGAGCACCCATGGCGACTCGGGAAATAGGAGGAAACCCACGCAGACATGGGGAGAATGTGCAAACTCCACACAGACAGTGACCCAAGCCAGGAATCGAACCCATGTCCCCGGCGCTGTGAGGCAGCAGTGCTAACCACTATGCCACTTGAGGCACTCGTCACTGCCCAAGCCCTCATGCTGGTTTCAAATCCACCCTCGCCCATCACCCTTACCACTGCCGCTGCAGCCACCATCTCTCTCATGCCACCAGCAGCGGCATTATTGGTCCCTGGAGTGGCTAAGACTGAGAAGGAGAAAAGTGAGGGTGGCGAAGAGCAAGTGCCAGGATCTCCAGTGGGAGCGGGTCAAGGAGGATGAAGAACAGAAGGTGCTTGAGCGAAGGAAGTTGACCTGGAGTGGCTCATCATACAGGGAGTACAGCTGCTGGAGAGTGGCAGGGAGATGTCAGTGGAAGAGATGATGCAAGGCAGGCGCTGGCTCAAGCTGCAACACTGCAGCCCTGGCTTCTGTGGCTGTGTCCTCCTATCTTCTATTCTGTCAAATTAGACTCCAAACTGCAAACCAGATAAGTCAGATTTATTTGAAGTTCCACCCATTTTCGTGCCAGATGTAGTTACTCTTTAATGCAATTGTGTTTTAAAAATAATTGAAGACATTTAAGTCTTGTTTCCTGTGTGTTCTTCCTGATTCTGGAGTTGAAGGTGGATGATTGCCTGCGTTTCATATTTAGGTCCGTCTGATTTTCAGGGTCCTCACATGTAAGAACATAAGAACTAGGAGCGGGAGTAGGCCATCTGGTCCCTCGGGCCTGCTCTGCCATTCAATAAGATCATGATTGATCTTTTCGTGGACTCAGTTCAACTTACCCGCCCGCTCACCATAACCCTTAATTTCTTTGCTGTTCAAAAATTTATCTATCTTTGCTCTAAAAACATTCAATGAGGTAGTCTCAACTGCTTCACTGGGCAGGGAATTCCACAGATTCACAACCCTTTGGGTGAAGAAATTCCTCCCTATCTCAGCCCTAAATCTGCTCCCCCTTATTTTGAAGCTATGCCCCCTAGTTCTATTTCACCCACCAGTGAAAACAACCTCCCGGCTTCTATTTTATCTATTCCCTTCATAATTTTATATGTTTCTACAAGATTCCACACCCCCCCCCCCACCACCACTCCCCACCCCGCCGTGCTCCCCCCCCCCCATATACAGTGGTGAGTTTCTCTGCTAATTGCAGACAGCACGCGTTTCCGCGAGATTTGCATCCATTTTGTGCCAAACGCCCAGGAAATTGGGGTTCCTGTGGTTATTTGCAGCCATGCGTTAGGGCAGTGATCAGTTTGGTACACAGCCCAAAGCAAGGCTGAACTTCCTCTTCCCAGCGCCTGGCCAGAGGTGTAAACCCAAACGGAGTGACAAATGACCAGCGCAACGCTGCTATTCTACAATGTAAGTCACATAATTAGGAGGGAAAGTACGGTGCTCAGCCGAATGCTTGGGTTAGTGACCCAGACACTGATCCACTGAGTTCTGAATGTCCTGGATGCACCTCAGGATGATCCTCTGGACGCTGATCATTGTGAGATTCTTGTTGGTGGTGTTACACAAATGGTCAACTTCTGGTGCCACATGCCTCTGTCTGCCATATTGTAACTAATGCTTCAACCTGTCTATTTTTGAGGGCACAGTGCCTTCATTCAAATAACGGATGCAGCAATTACAGGAACAAAGTGGCACAGTGGTTAGCACTGCTGCCTCTCAGCACCAGGACCCAGGTTCGATTCCCAGCTTGGGTCATTGTCTGTGTGGAGTTTGCACATTCTCCCCGTGTCTGCGTGGGCTTCCTCCGGGTGCTCCGGTTTCCTCCCACAGTCCAAAGATGTGCGAGTTAGGTGGATTAGCCTGGTTCCCCGTGCTCTGATCCTGCTGTACCTGACTCCCCGTGCTCTGATCCTGCTGTACCTAGCTCTCTGTGCTCTGATCCTGCTGTACCTGACTCCCCGTGCTCTGATCCTGCTGTACCTGACTCCCCGTGCTCTGATCCTGCTGTACCTGACTCCCCGTGCTCTGATCCTGCTGTACCTGACTCCCCGTGCTCTGATCCTGCTGTACCTGACTCCCCGTGCTCTGATCCTGCTGTACCTAGCTCTCTGTGCTCTGATCCTGCTGTACCTAGCTCTCTGTGCTCTGATCCTGCTGTACCTAGCTCTCTGTGCTCTGATCCTGCTGTACCTAGCTCTCTGTGCTCTGATCCTGCTGTACCTAGCTCTCTGTGCTCTGATCCTGCTGTACCTGACTCCCCGTGCTCTGATCCTGCTGTACCTGACTCCCCGTGCTCTGATCCTGCTGTACCTAGCTCTCTGTGCTCTGATCCTGCTGTACCTAGCTCTCTGTGCTCTGATCCTGCTGTACCTGACTCCCCGTGCTCTGATCCTGCTATACCTAGCTCTCTGTGCTCTGATCCTGCTGTACCTAGCTCTCTGTGCTCTGATCCTGCTGTACCTGGCTCCTCAGGTCCCAGCCCTGACATACTTTCGCTTCTCTCACCCACTAGCCTTCAGCACATTGTTTGCTGATCCATGAATCAGAGACTGAGATCAGAGATTGGAGGAGCAGTTCCAAGCAGAATCTTGCATTGAAACTCAGCTGGTTGACAGGAATTTTGAAAACTGCCCCTGGGGGCTGCACAGAGAGCCTTGGTTTGGACAAGCCTGTTCTTGTCAGCCTAACTTCATTTTAATGGCTTCGGAATTTGTAAGATAAAATGACGCAAATATTTGGCTTTTTTAGAAGCTGTATTTTTAAGTCAATGAATCACTGTTGTTCAGTATTTAATACTCATCCAGTTGTTTCAACCAGGTAAATAAATGAAGTCATTGCCGATATAAAATATAGCTTTATAACACTTCATGTGTATGTTGTTGGGAGGGAGAGAAAAGATAGAATGAAAAGAACAACATATATATTTATATAGCAGCTTTATCATAATGAAATGTACCAAGTGACTTAACGGGAGCAATAAAAAACAAAATGTTACACATAAGGAGATATCAGATCTTGATTAAAGAGGTAGGTTTTCAGGAAAGTCTTAAAGGAGGAAATCAGAGTGGGGAGGTGGAGGGAGGGTATTCTAGAACTCAAGGCCAAGGTAACTAATAGCATGACCACTGACAGTGGAGCAATTAAAATCAGGGACACTCAAGAGGCTAGAATTAGAGGATGTTGTGGGACTGGTGGAGATTACAGAGCTAAGGCCATGGAGGGATTTGAAAACAAGGATTTTAATAACAAAATGTTACCTGATCAGGAGCCAATGTATGTCAGTGAGTACAGGGGTGAAAGGTGAATGGGACTCGGCATGTGTTAAGAAATGAGGAGTTTTGGAATTGTCTCAATTTTTATGGGAGGTAGGATGTGGGAGGCCAGCCAAGAGTGCACTGGAATAGTCAAGTGTAGAGGTGACAAAGACACAAATGCGGGTTTCAGCAGGAATTGGAAATAGGCAGTGATGGTGCCAACATGATCTCGGAATCAAATGTGACACCAAGCTTGTGAACAGATTGCTTTAATCTCAGACTGTTGCCAGGGAGAGAGACAGAAACAGTAGTTAGGGAAGCAGGAACTGAAGACAATGGCTTCAGTCTTGCTAATATTTAATTGGAGGAAATTTCTTCTCAGCGGATGTTGGACAAGCAGTCGGAAAATTTACCAACAACGGAGGAAACAAGAGATGTGGTTGGCATGGTCACTTACAGTCTGCTGCCACCAAATAGCATAGAATTATAGAATCCCTACAGAAGGTGGCCATTCGGCCCATCGTGTCTGCTCCGACTCTCTGACAAAACATCTTACCCATGCCCACCCCCTGCCCTATCCCCATAACTCCACGCATTTACCCCACCAATCCCCTTTCCCTGGACACTAAGGGGTAATTTAGGATGGCCAACCCACCTAACCTGCACATCTTTGGACTGTGGGAGGAAACTGGAGCACCCGGAGGAAGACCACACAGACAAGGGAAGATCAAACAAACTCCGCACAGACACCCAAGGCCAGAATTGAACGCGGGTCCCTGGCGTTGTGAGACAGCAGTGCTAACCACTGTGCCACCTTAATATATATTGAGGGTCTCAGTGTAGACCTCAAAGGATCTGTCTGTCTGTTAAGCAAGATGGCAAGAATGAAGAGGGTTCTGGTTGTGCATAATTACATGAAGTTTATTGCTCGCAGCGACATAAAGTTCCCCACAGGCTTTGATCTAGCCTGGGTCCTAACAATTACGTAGGTTAATGACTTGACCTTCTGTCTGACTCATAAGGTATGCATTACGTCTTGCTGATGCAGAGACACCAACAGTCATAAGCATCTGAAGTAGGGATCACAGGCAATAATGAACATCTAACATGGAGACTGTACCTTTTATTTTGCAGCCTTGCACACAGTGTTGTCATAGTGATATCACTGTGCAGCTTCTTAAAGGTACATGTCATTGCCTGCAATATCACAACATCACAACAGTGGTGGAGAGGTATAGCTGGATGTCATCAATGCAGCGGTGAAAGCTAACATTACACTTTTGGATGAAATGGCCGCTGGGCAGCTTGCAGAAAGAAGAGAGAACAATTAATGATATCAAATAAGGTAAAGGACCAGGAAGGGGTCAGTAGTTCAGTGGGAATGAGATTGACTGAGCAAGAGCTGGGTCTCAGGGACAGAAGTATTTCAGAAAAGGCATGAGGGGAGATAGGAAATACATTTGAAGAAGATGTGAGTTCAGGGTGAGGGCACAAAGAAGGATTAGGAGAGGTTTAACACAGTGAGCTCATGGAAAGGAGGATTGTGGCAGAGGCAGCTGATAGGATGGTCTCAAACTTAGTGACAAAGCAATCAATGAGCACCTCGTGTTTATTGTTAGAGGGGAGGGTGATTTGATTTGATTTATTGTTGTCACATTTATTAACAAACAGTGAAAAGTATTGTTTCTTGCGCGCTGCACAGATAAAACATACCGTTCATAGAGAAGGAAACGAGAGAGTGCAGAGTGTAGTGTTATAGTCATAGCTAGGGTGGAGAGAAAGATCAATTTAATGCAAGGTAGGTCCATCCAAAAGTCTGACAGCAACAGGGAAGAAGCTGTTCTTGAGTTGGTTGGTACGTGACCTCAGACTTTTGTATCTTCTTCCCAACGTAAGAAGGTGAAAGAAAGAATGTCTGGGGTGCGTGGGGTCCTTGATTACGCCGGCTGCTTTCCCGAAGCAGCGGGAAGTGTAGACAGAGTCAATGGATGGGAGGCTGGTTTGCGTGATGGATTGTGGGGAACAGGCAGGAGATGTTTTAAAAAATAGTACGTCGTAGAGAAAAGAAGCCGGGGCCTATCCTTACAATCCAGGATGATGCTGTATTAGTGAGTAGTTTTAGCAAATGCGAGACGCTGCGATTGTGTGTCGTGGCCTAGCTCGATCTGGCAGTAGATGTTTAATCCAGTTCTCCGCAATACCCTTTCAAGACTGAATCGTAAATAAATGTTTTTTGTCTGTCTTTACGGAGGAACAAAATATACCTCCCAGGAACAGCAGAGAACCAAGGGACCAGCGAGAATGAGGAACTGAAAGAAATTAGTATTAGTAAAAAAAAAGTCATCATGCAGAAATGAATGGCAGTGAAAGTTGATAAATCCCTGGGACCCGATGATCTGCATTTCAGAGTATCGAAAGAGGTGGTTGTAGAAATAGTGAAGGCCTTGGTGGTCAACTTCCAAAATTTTATAGATTTTGGAATGGTTCCTGCAGATTGGAACAGAGCAAATGTAACTCCATTATTTAATAAAGGAGGGAGAGAGTAAACAAGGAACTGTGTACATCAGTAGTAGAGAAAATGCTACTTTCTATTACAAACAATGTGATAGCTGGACATTTAGTGAATAGTGAGAGGATTGAGCAGAGTTAACATGGATTCATGAAAGGGAAATTATTTGAGAATGTAATTGGCAGAGTAGATCAGGGGGAATGAGTAGATGTGGTCTATTTGGATTTTCAGAGGGCTTTCAATAAGGTCCCACACAGAAGGTTTGTAACAAAATGAGGGCACGTGGGAACTGGTTAATGAACAGAAAATTGTGAGTAGGAATGAATGGGTCATTAACAGGTTAACAGGCTGTGGCAAGCGGGGTACCGCAAGGATCAGTGCTTGGGCCCCAGCTATTCACAAACTATAGCATGATTTTGGTGTGGGGACCAAATGTAATTATTCCCCACTTGGGAATCCCCAGAGAAAATGGGTTAAAACTGACTGATGACACGTGAGTAACAGAAGAACAGAGAAACAAGAACAACAGGCCATCTCTCTATGTCTTGCTGGAGGAAGGTTGTTTAGTAGGCACAAGCAAAAAGATGAAGGACAGCCTCTTCAGTGGCATGGTGGCATGGTGGCAGAGTGGTTAGCACTGCCTCACGGTGGCACAGCGATTAGCATTGCTGCCTCACGGTGGCACAGTGGTTAGCACTGCTGCCTCACAGTGTCAGGTACCCAGGTTCAATTCCCGGCTTGGGTCACTGTCTGTGTGGAGTCTGCACGTTCTGCCCATGGCTACATGGGTTTCCTCTGGGTGCTCCAGTTTCCTCCCACAGTCTGAAAGATGTGCTGGTTAGGTGCATTGACCATGCTAAATTCTCCCTCAGTTTACCCGAACAGGCGCCGGATGCGGCGACTAGGGAAAACTAGTCTTCGGAAACTAGTTTTCACAGTAACTTCATTGCAGTGTTAATGTAAGCCTACTTGTGACACAAATAAGTAAGCTTTATCTGTAAACTTTTAAACTTTGAATGTTTCCTCTGGCTAAAGGCCAGAATTAAGGAATACAGGCAGGAATTCTCCGATGTTGTACCAGCAAGTCTATCTACCCGGTGCCACCGCTGCCAGTGAGAATGGAGAATTTGGCGCTCAGCCAAATCTCCATTCACAGCAGCGGGACTGGAGAATCCCAGCCATGGGCAAGGTCGGAGAATTCCAGCCACAATCTCAGACTAAGATTTAGGATCAGGATGAGGAGGAACTTCTTCACTCAGAGGGTGTTTAATCTTTGGAATTCTCTACCTAGAAGGTTGTGGAGTCTCCACAAAGGTGTCAAGGCATATTAGGAATAATGTGGAAAAATGGTGTTGTGGTAGAAGGTTAGCCATGATCTACTTGAATGGCAAAGCAAGCTCATGAGGCTGAACAGCCTACTCCTACTCCTATTTCCTATGTTTCTATATGTTCTTATAGCCTGGATGTAAGGCAGTGGAGATGAAGGCCCTACATAGAGAGCATGAGCAGGGTGAGATAGTGTAATGAATTTTAAATGGATTAGGGCAATAAGGTTGGAGATGAGAGTGCAGTTGAACAAATCAGTCATTGCAGAAATCTTGTGGCGAACAGAGGGCCAAATGTTAGATGGTTGAGATTTGAAAATATGGTTGTAAGTGGATTAGTGGATTGTTCTTCTTCAGGGATAGTTACAGAAGTAGCTAGGGTTGGGGTGTGGAAGGAGGATTTGGATGGTGAGTGACAAAAGGGGCAATCAGAGGCGACCGAACCTATCATTGATAAGATGGGACTAGCAAGACCATGTGAGATACCCTTTACATTCTCAAAGCTTTTGCTTTTCTAGAGGACTGTTTCTGTATTTGCACAAATGTAAAACCTCCCTTTATTCCTCTCCAATTTGGTGCAATGGGGTGATATGTATCTGATATGATCTCACATTTCTTTATGATACAAATTCCTATTGTACCTTTTCCAAAAGCTCGGCTTACATGAACAGCTCTGCACACGCAGATAAACAAACTAGGCAATGTTCAAAATGTAAATGTTTAGTCTTAGTGATTTCTGAGAAATACCGATTGGGACAAAGGACAAAGGATGTCAGTCCTATTTCAATCTCACTTCATAATAGCCAAGGTCAAAATAATAATCTGCATTCGGAGAGATTTGATAATTATATGCCAGGAATTGTTTATCTTACAGAACAAGAGGGAGGTTTCACATGACAGTAAAATATCTCGGATGTTTTCATTCACACCAGTATTCACACAGGAAAATACATTGATTTCACCTCCGCTGCTGGTGATATGTGGCAACATCTAATAGTGCAGTGTGGTGCCAAGTACTGTACATCCCCTGCTGATTCCTCTGCAAGGATATTCGGATGTAAACATTTCTGTTCTAGATAACATTTTGTAAACTTATTTGTCTTTCCCCCTTCTTTTGAGGGTAAATTTTCACCTGCATTCTGTGTATTTGGAATAAACATTGGGTGGAATTTTGATGTCCTCCCTTGTGGCAGATGGTGGCGGGGAGGGTATTTAAACGAGGGGGAAGATGGTGTGTGGGAACCCCGCTGCCTTCCCACCTCCACCCTGATTAAATTCACTCAAAATGCCTCATTCCACTGCCGCTGGTTCAAACCGAATGGCAGGCAGGAGCTCACCACACCGAGAGTGTGATAAGCAAACCCGTGCGGCATTGCTCGCAGACTCTCAAGGAGAGACCTTCATTCAAATCATTCAATGCCTGATCGAGGGGGTTGGAGGGGTCCTGCTGCCACTCTGCATAGAGATTGGTGACAGAGGGAGGGTGGACAGCGATTGGGGCTGGCTATTGGGGTGTGGGGGTGTCTGCCTGCTGGGGGGGCCAGGGGTACAGGGCAGGGGTGGGGGGGGGAGGGGAATCGGCCTGCCAGGGGTGGGGTGGGGGGTGGGTGGGGGGGTCAGAGCTAGCCCAGACACGGTCAGAAGGCCAGCGATCGGGAGGGGTGGGAAGGGGAGCGGTTGCACGGCCAGCGATGGAGGGTTGCTGTGTTGGCCAGCGATCGAGCTGGTCAGCAATTGGGAGTCTGGCACTGACAGATTGGGGCATGCGCAATGGCCCGCTCAGCGCTATGCTGCCACTATCTTGGGCGGGAATAGGCACCGCCCATTGATTTTTATTGGGTTCACGCTCGGGCACTCTGTGATGCACAGAGTGTGGGAGATTCATTTTGCAAACCCACTAAATAAACCAATGGGATTTACTCCAGTTTTTATGCGAATTTGACTGTTAGAAGTTTTTGGGAGAATCCCGGCCCCAGTGATGTTACGAGGCTTTGTGTGGGTATCACATAGGCTGCAGCCACCATCTCTAATTGGCCAGCAGCTCTCACCACTGAGGCTTCCACCAGAGAGAAGGTGAGCGAGAGTGCCATCACCTCCATTAGATACCGCCCATTGTTTTGCTTGTCTGTTGTTTCTAACTGAATGATTAATTGTACATTTATGATCAATAAAAATATCCAGTGTAGATTTACCAATTGGATTTCTTAAGGTATAAGTTGATGGCCCAGTTTTTGTACCACCTTACACATTCATCACATTGTATTGATCACTTAGATTCATCACAAAATGTCGGTTGTAATACTTTTTGAGTGAACAGCAGCAACTGATGATTCTCCACAAACTAGGAAGTGGTGCAGACCGCATTCTTTGCAGTTGTACACACATGATGTGTTAAATGTTACGTCTGCATACTTCCTGTTTTCTTTCTTTATTCCACTAAGGTATGAAAATGAACCAGGTTTTAGGGTGCAATTTAGGGCTTATATATTCATTAGCTATATTATATATACATTGGGCCAGAATTTTATGTTCCTGCCGGCAGGTTTTCAGGCTGGTGGTGGGATGGGGGGTTTGGGGTTTGAAGTTGCAGGGACATGATATTCTCCTGTCCACTCCAACCCGCAGAGGTTTTACACTGGGGGCGGGGGAGGGGGCGGGGGAGGGGGCGGTGCGGGGGGGGGGGGGCAGGGCCTCGGACAGGAATCTATTGCATCAATTGAGGCCTTAAAGGGACCAATTATTGGACACTGAAGGGCCTTTCCCCACCAGCGTCAATTTTTAGGCTGACGGTTGCATTGAAGCTCCGCAGAAGAAACCCAAAAATAAAGAAAGTTAGATCTCGGGGAGGAAGGCAGGTGAGGGAATGCCCCCATCACAGGCTCCCTTCCGACTGGCAGTGCCCTCCTCTTAAGCCTGATGACTTCCAGCCCTCCCTCCCCTGCCTATCCTTCAAGATCCCAATCACCCTCATCGTGACACCCACAGGCCATCCTAACCTTCCACTTCCTGGGACCCTTGACACTTGGGTCTCTGGTTCCCGGGACTTAATCACTGGTAGCACTGTGTGCAGTTCCTCTTGCAGCCCAGAGGGGGGTTGAATTCCCATCTGCCACTATCAATGTTCAGGATCTTTTGAGTGTAAATTGGCTGTGATGCAGCTCAAATCATTTTTTTTGGGGGGTGGCCTGATGGTATTGTCACTGGCTAGTAATCCAGAGAACCAGAGTAATGCTCTGAGGACCTGAGTTTGAATCCCACCACAGCAGATGGAAAAAATTGAATTTGGAATAAGAACATAAGAACTAGGAACAGGAATAGGCCATCTGGCCCCTTGAGCCTGCTCCGCCATTCAATAAGATCATGGCTGATCTTTTCATGGACTCAGCTCCACTTACCCGCCCGCTCACCATAACCCTTAATTCCTTTACTGTTCAAAAATTTATCCATCCTTGCCCTAAAAACATTCAATGAGATAGCCTCAACTGCTTCACAGGGCAGGGAATTCCACAGATTCACAACCCTTTGTGTGAAGAAGTTCCTCCTCAACTCAGTCTTAAATCTGTTCCCCCTTATTTTGAGGCCATGCCCCCAAGTTCTAGTTTCACCTGCCAGTGGAAACAACTTTCCTTCATAATCTTATATGTTTCTATAAGATCTCCCCTCATTCTTCTGAATTCCAATGAGTATAGCCCCAGTCTACTCAGTCTCTCCTCATAAGCCAACCCTCTCAACTCCGGAATCAACCTAGTGAATCTCTTCTGCACCCCCTCCAGTGCCAGTATATCCTTTCTCAGGTAAGGAGACCAAAGCTGTACACAGTACTCCAGGTGTGGCCTCACCAGCATCATAAGTCTGAATCTGTGGAGATGTATTCCCAGCCCCCAAATCCTAAAAATTCAGATCTTGGTGTCGGGCTAGGAATTTAACTATATCACAAGGATGCATCTGCAAAATATACAGGCATTGAACTTCAGGGTCAATGGCTCATTACAGGTAGCTTGGGGCATGTACCAGATATGGGAACTTTCCGGATTTTGGGACCTGCGGTGGTGAGTGGGGGGGGGGGGGGGGGGTGTCATGACGACTCGGAGTGGAAATATCGCAGGAGCAAAATAATCAGTTTACCATCATGTGTATAAATGGGTTGCGATCATCTGCTCCAGACCGCAATGCGGCACATGTTTCCTGCCATGCCATGTCGGAAATATTATAGAATATTATAAATGCTCATTTGAATATTATAAATGATCAAGACAGCTTACAAGAATGCCGCCACTCTCCTGCCCCCTCACCCTGGAGAGGATCCAGAGGAGGTTCACAAGAATGATCCCGGGAATGCCCATCACCAGTTGCCCTTGAGAAGGTGGTGGTGAGCTGTCTTCTTGAAATGCCATGATGTGGAGATGCCGGCGTTGGACTGGGGTAAACACAGTAAGAAGTCTCACAACACCAGGTTAAAGTCCAACAGGTTTATTTGGGAGCAAAAGCCACTAGCTTTCGGAGCGCTCGTTGCTCCTTCGTCAGGTGAGTGGGATTTCAGTTCACGAACAGGGCATATAAAGACACAAACTCAATTTACAAAATAATGGTTGGAATGCGAGTCTTTACAGGTAATCAAGTCTTAAAGGTACAGACAATGTGAGTGGAGAGAGGGTTAAGCACAGGTTAAAGAGGTGTGTATTGTCTCCAGCCAGGACAGTTAGTGAGATTTTGCAAGCCCAGGCAAGTGTGGGGGTCACAGATAGTGTGACATGACAGCGCAGAGTCGCTGAGCAGAGACTGATAGCTAAGTTCCGCACACATGAGGACAGCCTCAACCGGGATCTTGGGTTCATGTCACACTATCTGTAACCCCCACAACTTGCCTGTTGTGTGCGGCTGTAGTTCAAATTATTTATTTATTTATTAGTCACAAGTAGGCTTACATTAACATGTGGCACTTGGAGCGACAATCTTCTGAGGTCATGGTGGAGTGGACAAATCGATGCTGCTCACCCTTGATCATGTAACTACAGAATTGTTATGGTACAGAAGGAGGCCGGATGGCTCATCATGTCTCCACCGGTTCTCTGAATGAGCATTGTGGCTTGGTGCCATTTCCCTGATATTTTCCCTGTACTCCTAAACATTGTTTCTATTCAAATAATCATCAAATGTCCTCTTGAATATTTCCATTGAACCTGCCTCCATCACACTTCCAGGCAGTGCATCCCAGCTTTGAGCCATATGTGGTGTAAAAAAGATTTTTCTCGCATTTCATCTGCCTCTTTTGCAAATCACTTTAAATCTGTGCTCTCTCGTACTCGATCCTTTAACGAGCAGGAACAATTTCTCTGATCTGATGTGTTTCTTGCTCTTGCACATTTAATGAGGCTGGAAGCGGACAATACTGCACAAAAATCTCCAATTGCAGTCGGCAACAAAAACCCACTTTTCCTTTTTTTTATTCATGTGGGATGTCACTGGCTGGGCCACCATTTATTATCCATCCCTAGTTGCCCTTGTTCAGAGGGTAGTTGAGAGTCAATCATGTTGCTGTGGCTCTGGAGTCACATGTAGGCCAGACCAGGTAAGGACTGCAGATTTCTTTCCCTAAAGGACATTAGTAAGCCAGATGGGTTTTTCCGATAATCAACAATGCTTTTCTTAATTCCAGATTTTAAAAAATTGAATTCAAATTCCACCATCTGCCATGGTGGGATTCGAACCCAGGTCCCCAAAACATTTGCTGAGTTTCTGGATTAATCGTCTAACGATAATACCACTAGGCCATCACTTCCCCTTTCCTGCCTGCTATCACAACTCAGTGAGTGGAGGGGACATCGCACCCATAGGTGCAGATAGTGGTCACTTTTGCTTCTTGTACAAGTGTCCATTATTGATGTTTAAGTATAGGCAGTGGAATTGAGCCATCACAAACAATATATTTTTCTATTTACTGACAATATTATATGCAGACAAGATACTTCCTCTCATCTACCACAGGCACTCTTATTCACATCATTGCTGAGAGCAATTGTCTTTAGCAGAATGGAGATCTTAGGCTGCTGCCATCTAATATATTGCTGCCAGTGGTGCTGACGAGCAATGTTTTACTGATAATGATGCCTGATGAATGATGTTTTGATAATATCGATGCTGCTGAATAACGTTCTGCCACAATCGTTGATCAATCACCAGTGACAGCAGCATTCGATTCTCATCAGCATTGGTCTCATCAGCAAAACATTATTAACTAACATCAGCGGCAAACGAAAATATTTTAATGATACAGTTAATGTTAGCGAGTAATGGTTTGCTGCTGGGAAGCAAGTTTTTGCTGATGTCAGTAATTAAGGCTTGATGACCCTGATCAATAATGTTATGTCCTATTGAGTGATAGCTTTCAGCTATCTCAGGAAAACAGAGTTAGTTTTAAAGGATTTATATTTATGTTATTGAATATTAGAAATAAGGTATGGATTTAAGTGGTTTTAATTTAGTGCTTCCGTGTAAGAAGCATAAAACTCCAGCTGGATTCATGCTAGGCAAAGGTGTTTGTATGTGTGGGGACTTGGTCAGTTCAAACTGTGCTTCCATTGTGCTGAGAGAGGGTTAAGGCAAGAAAAGTAAATGAGCTGAGAGAAGTAAGAAATGGTTCCTTAGCAACCAGGGGCACCTTTAAGGTAGCAAAGTTTTTTTTTGTTTGTGTGTTTTAACTGAATTCATAGCAGTTTGTTACAGGAAGTGAGAGAGGAAACATCTCTCTCAGCTTTGCCAGAAGAAAAGCCATGTGATGGGATAATGGTTAAGTGGACTGTGCCAGAAACATGAAAAATAGCTGGTTAAGGAAACTAGAGAAATGAAGAGAAGTTTCCAAGAAGTATGAAGTAAAAAAACAAAGGAAACTGAAACAAGGGTAATGTTCAATAAAGTTACTTCTCTCAGCTTGTTTACTTTTCCTGCCATAGCCCTCTCTAAGCACAATGACTGACCAAAACCCCCACATGTGCAAACACCTTTGTCTAACATGAATCTAACTAGAGTATTATTCTTCTTGCACAGAAGCACTAAATTAAATCCATACCATGGCTGGGATTGTCTCAAAAACATTCTAAGCACCCAATTTGCATGAAAATGGGAGTAACTCTCGCTGATTTTTTTTTAGCGTGATTTTCAGAATGAGTGTCCCACACTCTGAGCACTGCAGAGTGTCCTAGTAGGATTCCCTCCAAAATTCAGCGTGCAAGGCCTGTTCCTGCCGGAGAAGCCAGCAGCATACCGCTAAGCTGGCCACTGAGCATGCGCCGATCTGTCAGCGACGGGATCGGTGCATGCGCAGTGGCCCCACATGCCGGCCTCCCAATCGCCGGCCAGCTCAATTGCTGGCCAGTCTCACAATCCCCATCGCTGACCAGCCCAACCACCCCCCCCCCCACCCCCATACACCATCGCTGGCCTCCCAGATGTCAACAAGCAAGCCCCGATGATCCCCCCCCCCCACCCCCCCCGGCTAGCCCCGATTTCCCGACCTCCCCAGCAGCCCCGACTATCCCCCCCACCTGGATGGCCATCCCCGATCGCCATCCACCCTCCCTCTGCCCGCAATCCTTTTGCAGAGTGACAGCGGGACCCCCCATCCCATCGATCACCCCTCCTCTGGCACTGCCCCCTTGGCACTGCCCAATGCCCAGTGGACAAAATCCCTTGCAGGAAAATGGTTAACTTAATTGAACAAATCCCTGGCAAACTGTGTTCCACAGAGTGCCTCAAGGGGATTCATGCCAGAATGGTGGGGGTGGGGAAGGGGGTGGGGCACTGGAGAAGCCGACATCAGTGGGATGAATTTTGCACGGATTGATGCTGAACTCTGTTGGGGTCTTTCATCATCACCTGCAAACTCTGAGCAATGACGCAGCAGTTGACCAGATTTAGATTCTGTCGGAGGTGGAATTGATTGAGCAAAGCTTTTGGGAATTGTGTCTGCTGTGGCCACTTGTGGACTTGCTTTCAACTCATTGGCCAGAATTTTACTGGCCTGGCTGCCATGGGAATCGGAACGGGTGAGGGGCGGACCATGGAAAGCTCCATTGACCTCAGGCAGGATTTTATGGTTCAGGGATGAACGAGGCTGTAAAATCTCACCCATTCTCTTTTGACCTTTCAAACAGATTTTCCCATTCAATCCGTGTTGCTAAGAAATCAAGCAAAGGGTCCATGTTGGGTGGTTCATCATGAGCTTCATCTGTGCATTTACTTGAGATGATTCC
The DNA here is from genome assembly GCF_964213995.1 of Mustelus asterias. Classification (NCBI taxonomy): domain Eukaryota; kingdom Metazoa; phylum Chordata; class Chondrichthyes; order Carcharhiniformes; family Triakidae; genus Mustelus; species Mustelus asterias. Next base: position 81,122,850 of record NC_135812.1, on the reverse strand, counting down.
TCCAGCTGTAAGTTGGAAAACAATCTGTTATTTAACCCAATATTTCTGTTCCCCTTGGTGATTTCCATTACTGTCGGCACCTCATGCCCGTATACAAACTCCACATTTTGATCAGATGAGTGATCAACAGTGCTGAAAATTTGAGCTGTGTTGACTCATTGCTTACCTATATGTGTTCATTAGAGGTAATAGATGGGAAATCTGCCTCTGGGACTTGGTGACCACTGATGCATCTTCAACCATGCTCGTTTCTTTATGATCGAGAAAGCTTTCCAGCTCCCCTTTCTATTCTCCAACAATATTGCCAATTTCAGGAACAAATTTCCTCGGTCAGCTCAAATCTCCTTGTCATTACATCCTCTGCACTGTGAAAGATCCCACCAGCAGCACAACTCAAATCACATGTTTGGTTGTCTGGCGCTTCAGTGAAACTGCATACATCCCATCTATTTATTAATCATCACTTTTGATGCAGGTAATGTGGTTTCAGTTTGCTCATGTCCTCTAGACTCTGAGAGACAATCAGCAGTGCCACTAAAGGCTGGTTCTGTTCTGCGCAGTAAGAAGTCTCACAACACCAGGTTAAAGTCCAACAGGTTTATTTGGTAGCACAAGCCACTTGTGGCTTGTGCTACCAAATAAACCTGTTGGACTTTAACCTGGTGTTGTGAGACTTCTTACTGTGCTTACCCCAGTCCAACGCCAGCATCTCCACATCAGTTCTGCAGCCAGAGGAACCACCTCCATGTGTGAGAACACAGGAGCAGGGCTTTGTAGCTCCTCCTGCAGAACCAAGTGAGGTGTATGAATGAGCAACGCCATGAAATCTGAGCAGGATGGCACTGTAGCACTTGTCAAGGCCGAGCTTATTCTGGTATCTTTCATAATACTTACCGTATTTCTTAAGTCTGCAACAGAAGGCCTTTCTATCTGTCCCGTTTAACGTCTTCAGCAACTGAATCTTTGAATCTCTCCTTGTCACACATCACCAAACACGCTGAATAAATTTGCAACTTTTTTTTCACCGCACTTTCATTTGTCTTCAAAGAAGTGTTTGTCTACACAAGGTACACGTAATTGCACTTTTTTCCCATGGACCACCTACAGTACCCTCGCAGGCTGGGAACCATTGGTCCAAAAGATAAAAAACAAATTTAGCAAAGGTTGATCTTCAGTTAAAACCTGATAAACTTCAAGCATCGGAAGTATTTATGAAATATCAGGGAAAATACCTTAAACAAGTAAAAGAATCTCTGGTAAATCAGAATAATTGGTTGAATGTGGAACTAAAAAGCAACACTAATAAACTGCAAGAACTTTGCCGTGAGTAGAACAATGGGATTCTTGAACTTCAAAGCAAAATGCAGGAAATGAAGATGAATGATATGGAGTGTCACAATGCTAAAGTTGTTCCAATGAATAAAAAATAAGTGTCAAATCATGACCCAGTTGCGCAAAGAACTGAGGTGTCAAAGTTAGTAATGGACAATAAAAAACAACTGAAGTACCTGAAAATTTGGAACTTAGAGTTGTCAAGAAATCCTGAAATTGTAAAGTGGTCTTTCTGACTGGAGACACTGGTTTAAAAATGCTTTAAGTCCAATGCCAGCATCTCCACATCTTAAAAATGCTTGTCAGTGATACTATACAAGATGTAGCAGTTGGAGTAAAGGCAAGTGAACTGTTTGCCAAGGACAACTTCGCTGAAAACTGGACTGAGATAGTTTAGAAATAGGGCAGTAAAGTTGAAGGGTTAATATGAACGATGAAATCTTCAGAGAGAGGAAGTGATTGACATGGGTGGGTGGGGGGGGGGAGGAGTGGGGTGGTGGGTGGGGGGGGGAGGAGGGGGGTGGCAGTGAATAATATTAGCTGTAAAGTCAGTAACATTTGCTACCTGGACAGTAAGTCATATTTTCTGCCGGGGCAGTGAGTTATATTTGCTGTCTGGGCAGTGAGTAATATTTGTTGCCTGTAGAGTGAGTAATATTTGCTATTTGGACAATGAGTAATATTTGCTGCCTAGGACAATGAGTAATATTTGCTGTCAGATGAGTGAGTAGTATTTGCTGCCTGGACAGTGAGTAATATTTACTGCCTGGGACAGTGAGTAATATTTGCTGTCAGGGCAATGAGTGGTATTTGCTGCCTGGAAAGTGGATAATTTTTGCTACCTGAGACAGTGAGTAATATTTGCTGCCTGGACAGTGAGTAATATTTGCTGCCAGAACAGTGTGCCATAAGCAAATATTACTCACTCAGGACAGTGAGTAATATTTGCTTACTGCACAGAGTAATATTTGTTGCCTGAGATGGTGAGTAATATTTGTTGCCTGGGATTGTGGTAATATTTGCTAATTGGGCAGTGAGTAATATTTGCTTCCTGGGCAGTGAGTAATGTTGATGTGGAGATGCCGGCGTTGGACTGGGGTGAACACAGTAAGAGTTTTAACAACACCAGGTTAAAGTCCAACAGGTTTATTTGGTAGCAAATACCATAAGCTTTCGGAGTGCTGCTCCTTCATCAGATGGAGTGGAAATGCACCTTCGTCAGATGGAGTGGAAATGCACATTTCCACTCCATCTGACGAAGGAGCAGTGCTCCGAAAGCTTATGGTATTTGCTACCAAATAAACCTGTTGGACTTTAACCTGGTGTTGTTAAAACTCTTAGTGAGTAATGTTTGCTGCCTGAGCAATGAGTAATAATTGCTGCCTGGGACAGAGAGTAATATCTGCTAACTGGACAGTGAGTAATATTTGCTGCCTAGACAGTGAGTAATAAATGCTAACTGGGACAGTGAGTAATAATTGCTGCCTGGGAAAGTGAGTAATAGATGCTGCATTGGACAGTGAGTAATGTCTGCAAACTGGACAGTGAGTAATACTTGCTGCCTAGGCAGTGAGTAATAAATGCTAACTGGGACAGTGAGTAATAATTATTGCCTGGGCCAGTGAGTAATATTTGCTACCTGGGCAATGAATGATATTTACTTCTCAAACAATGAGTAATATTTGCTTTCAGGACAGTGAGTAATATTTGTTAATGGGTAGAGTGAGCAATATTTGCTGTACAGTGAGTAATATTTGCTAAGTGGGACAGTGAGTAATATTTTCTGACTGGGACAGGAGCATTTGCTAATTGGGACAGTGAGTACTATTTGCTAACTGGGACCGTGAGTACAGACTGTCAGTAATAATTGCTAACTGGGACAGTGAGTAACATTTTCTGACTGGGACAGTGAGTAATATTTACTAAATGGGACAGTGAATATTATTTGCTGCTCTTTCCTGGCAGTGATGTGTGGGTTGTGGTGGCTGACGTCACACACCGGGCCGCGCAGGCGCAGTGAGCTCGGCTGGCTGGGGGGGGCGGGGTCGGCGAGCAGGGGCCCGCTGTCAGTCAGAGTCAGTGAGTGCGGCTCGGGCGGTGGGGCGGCTGCTTCAG